>NC_140965.1:119702640-119820140 GCF_056783735.1 Eptatretus burgeri | reverse complement strand
GCATCAACAGTTGAAGCGAGAATCATGAATTTTCTTGTGCATAATCCTCAGGTCATTGCCCATCGAACGGGCGCATCGCGTCAGGTTCTATTGGGTAGTCGACTACCCATGTCCGCCTACTTGCTTGTTTGTCGCGTAGTCGATCCAGTCGAAAAAAAAAATAAAAAAAATTTTGAAATTTGTTCTCCCCTTATTATCAGATTTTCCATCGATAAAGTCGAAAAAATAATTTTTTTTTGATCTAACCTTATCACTTTTTCCGTCCATATGTTTGTCTGTATGTCTGTCTCTTGGGTAGTCGATAAAGTCGAAAAAAAAATTTTTGATCGACCCTTATTATCACTTTTTCCGTCGATATGTCTGTATGTCTGTCTGTTCGGTCCAGTGTTCCGTTTATACAATGGCGATTTCGATGAAACTTGGTGGGTAGGTTCATACCATGACATGGTTGAGTGCAAATGAGAACTGTTGCTATGGACACCAACGTTGCAAAGCAACGGGACTTTGAAATTTTTGAAAAATCATAAAATATTTATTTTTTCGAAAATCAAAAATCGGGCCACGCCGACTGTGGGCAGTACATTCAGCCATATTATCAAAAATTTCCAGCTCAATCCTATGAAAACTGTCGGAGAAGATAGTCTTTGAATGAACCCTGGTTGAAAACAATAAAAAAACGAAGTTCGTTATATCTCAGAGACTATGAGCCAGATATACATGAAACTGGTATGGAAAGTTCATGGTATGCCCAAGTTATGTGTGAGAAAGAACCGTTGCTATGGACCCCTCAATTGCCGAGCAACTGCCGAAAAAACTCTAAATGTGGGGGTATTTTAACGAAAAAACAATCTGCAGCATCAACAGTTGAAGCGAGAATCATGAATTTTCTTGTGCATAATCCTCAGGTCATTGCCCATCGAACGGGCGCATCGCGTCAGGTTCTATTGGGTAGTCGACTACCCATGTCCGCCTACTCGCTTGTTTGTCGCGTAGTCGATCCAGTCGAAAAAAAAAATAAAAAAAATTTTGAAATTTGTTCTCCCCTTATTATCAGATTTTCCATCGATAAAGTCGAAAAAAAAATTTTTTTTTTTGATCGACCCTTATTATCACTTTTTCCGTCGATATGTTTGTCTGTATGTCTGTCTGTTTGTCTGTATGTCTGTCTGTTCAGTCCAGTGCTCCGTTTATACAATGACGATTTCGATGAAACTTGGTGGGTAGGTTCATACCATGACCTGGTTGAGTGCAAATGAGAACCGTTGCTATCGAGACCACCGTAACCGAGCGACGGGACTTTGAAATTTTTGAAAAATCAAAAATCGGGCCATGAGCGAATGTGGGCAGTACATTTAGCCATATTGTCAAAAAATTCCAGCCGAATCCCATGAAAACTGTCGGAGAAGATAGATATTGAATGAACCCTGGCCGAAAACAATTAAATAAAAACCAAGTTCGTTATATCTCAGAGACTGTGAGTCAGATATGCATGAAACTGGTATGGTAGGTTCACGGTATGTCCTAGTTATGTGTGAGAAGGAACTGTTGCTTCGGACCCCTCCGTTGCCTCGCAACGGCCGAAAAACCTCCAAATGTGGGGGTATTTTAACGAAAAAACAATCTGCAGCGTTAACCCTTGAAGATGGAATCATGAATTTTATTGTGCTTTATCCTCAGGTCATTCCCCATCGAACGGGACCATCGCGTCAGGTTCTATTGGGTAGTCGAACACCATGTCCGCCTACTGGCTTGTCTGTTGGGTAGTCAAACTTGTCGAAAAACTAATTCCAAAAATTTTTTTTTTGGGATTTGTTCTACCCTCATTATCAGTATTTAAAATGGCGATTTCAGTTCATACAATGGCGATTTCGATGAAGCTTGGTTGGTAGGTTCATACCATGACCTAGTTGTGTGCACATGAGAACCGTTGCTATGGACACCACTGTTGCTCAGCAACGGGACTTTGAAATTTTTGAAAAATCATAAAAATTTATTTTTTAGAAAATCAAAAATCGGGCTACGAGCGACTGTGGGCAGTAGATTCAGCCATATTGTCAAAAATTTCCAGCCGGATCCTATGAAAACTGTCGGAGGAGATACATTTTGAATGAACCCTGGTCGAAAACAATAAAAAAAACGAAGTTGATTATATCCCAGAGACTATGAGTCAGATATACATGAAACTGGTATGGTAGATTCATCGTATGTCCTCGTTATGTGTGAGAAAGAACCGTTGCTATGGACCCCTAAGTTGCCCAGCAACGGCCGAAAAACCTCCAAACGTGGGGGTATTTTAACGAAAAAACAATCTGCAGCATTAACACTTGAAGCAAGAATCATGAATTTTCTTGTGCATAATCCTCAGGTCATTCCCCATTGAACAGGTGAATCGCGTCAGCTTCTATTGGGTAGTCGACTACCCATGTCCACCGACTTGCTTGTCTATTGGGGAGTCGATTCAGTCGAAAAAAAAATTATAATTTTATTTGAAATTTGTTCTCCCCTTATTATCAGTTTTTCCGTCGATAAAGTCGAAAAAAATAATTTTTTTTTTGATCTACCCTTATCACTTTTTCCGTGCATATGTTTGTCTGTGTGTCTGTCTCTTGGGTAGTCGATAAAGTCGAAAAAAAAATTTTTTTTGATCGACCCTTATTATCACTTTTTCCGTCGATATGTTTGTCTGTATGTCTGTCTGTATGTCTGTATGTCTGTCTGTTCAGTCCAGTGCTCCGTTTATACAATGGCGATTTCGATGAAACTTGGTGGGTAGGTTCATACCATGACCTGGTTGAGTGCAAATGAGAACCGTTGCTATGGAGACCACCGTTACCGAGCGACGGGACTTTGAAATTTTTGAAAAATCATAAAAAAAATTATTGTTTCTAAAATCAAAAATCGGGCCACGAGCGAATGTGGGCAGTACATTCAGCCATATTGTCAAAGAATTCCAGCCAAATCCTCTGAAAACTGTCGGAGAAGATAGACTTTGAATGAACCCTTGTCGAAAACAATAAAAAAACGAAGTTCGTTATATCTCAGAGACTATGAGCCAGATATACATGAAGCTGGTATCGTAGGTTCATGGTATATCCTAGTGATGTGTGAGAAAGAGCCGTTGCTATGGACCTCTCCGTTGCTTAGCAACGGCCGAAAAACCTCCAAATGTGGGGGTATTTTAACGAAAAAACAATCTGCAGCATTAACCCTTGAAGCTAGAATCATGAATTTTATGTGCTTAATCCTCAGGTTATTCCCCATCGAACGGGCCCATCGCCTCAATTTCTATTGGGTCGGCGACTACCCATGTCCGCCTTCCTGCTTGTCTGTCTGTCTGTCTGTCTGTCTGTTCGGTCCAGTGCTCCGTTAATACAATGGCGATTTTGATCAAACTTGGTGGGTGGGTTCATACCATGACCGAGTTGTGTGCAAATGAGAACCGTTGCTATGGACACCAACATTGCCAAGCAACAGGACTTTTAAATTTTTGAAAAATCATTAAAAATTTATTTTTTCGAAAATAAAAAATATTGCCACGAGTGACTGTGGGCAGTACATTCAGCCATATTTTCAAAAATTTCCAGCCCAATCCTATGAAAACTGTCGGAGAAGATAGACTTTGAATGAACCCGGGTTGAAAACAATAAAAAACGAAGTTCGTTATATCTCAGAGACTATGAGTCAGATATACATGAAACTCGTATGGAAGGTTCAAGGTATGTCCTAGTTATGTGTGAGAAAGAACCCTTGCTATGGACCCCTCCATTGCCTCGCAACGGCCGAAAAACCTCTAAATGTAGGGATATTTTAACGAAAAAATAATCTGCAGCATTAACCCTTGAAGATGGAATCATGAATTTTGTTGTGCTTAATCCTCAGGTCATTCATTCCCCATCGAACGGGCCTGTCACGTCAGGTTCTATTGGGTGGGCGACTACCCATGTCCACCTGCCGGCTTGTCTGTCTGTCTATCTGTCTGTTTGGGCCAGTGCTCCGTTAATACAATGGCAATTTCGATGAAACTTGGTTGGTAGGTTCATACGATAACCTATTTGTGGCAAATGAGAACCGTTGCTATGGACACCACCGTTGCCAAGCAACGGGACTTTGAAATTTTTGAAAAATCATTAAAAAAAATTATTTTTTCGAAAATCAAAAATCGGGCCACGTGCAACTGTGGGCAGTACATTCAGACATATTGTCAAAAATTTCCTGCCGGATCTTGCGAAAACTGTCGGAGAAGATAGACTTTGAATGAACCTTGGTCGAAAACAATAAAAAAACGAAGTTCATTATATCTCAGAGACTATTACTCAGATATATACGAAACTGGTACGGTTGGTTGATGGTATGTCCTAGTTATGTTTGAGAAAGAACCGTTGCTATGGATCCCTCCGTTGCCTAGCAACGGCCGAAAAACCTCCAAATGTGGGGGTATTTTAACGAAAAAACAATCTGCAGCATTCACCCTTGAAGCTAGAATCATGAATTTTCTTGTGCTTAATCCTCAGGTCATTCATTCCCCATCCAAACGCGCCCTTCGCGTCAGGTTCTATTGTGTAGGCGACTACCCATGTCGGCCTACCGGCTTGTCTGTCTGTCTGTCTGTCTGCCTGACTGTTCGGTCCAGTGCTCCGTTAATACAATGGCGATTTCGATGAAACTTGGTTGGTCGGTTCGTACCATGACCTATTTGTGTGCAAATGAGAACCTTTGCTGTGGACACCACCGTTGCCAAGCAACGGGACTTTGAATTTTTTGAAAAATCATTAAAAAAATTATTTTTTCGAAAATCAAAAATCGGGCCACGTGCAACTGTGGGCAGTACATTCAGACATATTGTCAAAAATTTCCTGCCGGATCTTGCGAAAACTGTCGGAGAAGATAGACTTTGAATGAACCCTGGTCGAAAACAATAAAAAAAACGAAGTTCATTATATCTCAGAGACTATGAGTCAGATATACACGAAACTGGTACGGTTGGTTCATGCTATGTCCTAGGTATGTTTGAGAAAGAACCGTGGCTATGGACCCCTCCGTTGCCTAGCAACGGCCGAAAAACCTCTAAATGTGGGGGTATTTTAACGAAAAAACAATCTGCAGCATTAACACTTGAAGCAAGAATCATGAATTTTCTTTTGCATAATCCTCAGGTCATTCCTCATCGAACGGGCGCATCGCGTCAGGTTCTATTAGGTGGTCGACTACCCATGTCCGCCTACTGGCTTGTTTATTGGGTAGTCGATCCAGTCGAAAAGAAAAAAATGAAAAAAAAATTGAAATTTGTTCTCACCGAATTATGCGTTTTTCCGTCGATATGTTTGTCTCTCTGTCTGACTGTCTGTTCGGTCCAGTGCTCCGTTATTACAATGGCGATTTCGATGAAACTCGGTGGGGAGGTTCATACCATGACCAATTTGTGTGCAAATGAGAACCGTTGCTATGGACAACACCGTTGCCAAGCAACGGGACATTGAAATTTTGAAAAATCATAAAAAATTTATTTTTTCGAAAATCAAAAATCGGGGCATGAGCGACTGTGGGCAGTACAATCAGCCATATTGTCAAAAATTCCCAGCCGAATCCTATGAAAACTGTCAGAGAATATAGACATTGAATGATCCCAAATTTAAAACAATAAAAAAACGAAGTTCGTTATATCTCAGAGAGTATGAGTCAGACATACATGAAACTGGTATGGTAGGTTCCTGGTATGTCCTTGTTATGTGTGAGAAAGAACCGTTGCCATGGACCCCTCCGTTGCCTTGCAATGGCCGAAAAACCTCTAAATGTAGGGGTATTTTAACGAAAAAACAATCTGCAGCATAAATCCTTGATGCGAGAATCATGAATTTTCTTGTGCTTCATCCTCAGGTCATTCCGCATCGAACGGGACCATCGCGTCAGGTTCTATTGGGTAGTCGAAGACCCATGTCCACCTACCGGCTTGTCTGTTGGGTAGTCGATCTCATCAAAAAAAAAAAATTCCAAATTTTTTTGTTGGAGATTTGTTCTCCGCCAATTATCCGTTTTTCCGTCGATATGTTTGTCTGTCTGTCTGTCTGTTTGGTCAAATGCTCCGTTAATTCAATGGCGATTTCGATGAAACTTGATGGGTCGGTTCATACCATGACCGAGTTGTGTGCAAATGAGAACCGTTGCTATGGACACCACTGTTGCTATGCAACGGGACATTGAAATTTTGAAAAATCATAAAAAATTAATTTTTTCGAAAATCAAAAATCGGGCCACGAGTGACTGTGGGCAGTACATTCAGCCATATTGTCAAAAACTTCCAGCCGAATCCTATGAAAACTGTCGGAGAAGATAGACTTTGAATGAACCCTGATTGAAAACAATAAAAAAACGAATTTCATTTTATCTCAGAGACTATGAGTCAGATATACATGAAACTGGTATGGTAGGTTCATGTTATGTCCTAGTTACATGTGAGAAAGAACCGTTGCCATGGACCCCTTCGTTACCTTGCAACGGCTGAAAACCCTCTTAATGTGGAGGTATTATAACGAAAAAACAATCTGCAACATTAACCCTTGAAGCGAGAATCATGAATTTTCTTGTGGTTTATCCTCAGGCCATTCCGCATCAAACGGGCCCATCGCGTCAGGTTCTATTGGGTAGGCGACTACCCATGTCCGCCTTCAGGCTTGTCTGTCTGTTCGGTCCAGTGCTCCGATAATACAATGGCGATTTCGATGAAACTTGGTGGGAAGGTTCATACCATGACCTAGTTGTGTGCAAATGAGAACTGTTGCTCTGGTCACCAACGTTGCAAAGCAACGGGACTTTGAAATTTTTGAAAAATCATCAAATATTTATTTTTTCAAAAATGAAAAATAGTGCCACGAGCGACTGTGGGCTGTACATTCAGCCATATTGTCAAAATTACCAGCCCAATCCTATGAAAACAGTCGGAGAAGATAGACTTTGAATGATCCCTAATTGAAAACAATAAAAAAACGAAGTTCGTTATATCTCAGAGACTATGAGTCAGATATACATGAAACTGGTATGGTAGGTTCATGGTATGCCCTAGTTATGTATGAGAAAGAACCGTTGCTATGGACCCCTCCATTGCCGAGCAACTGCCGAAAAAACTCTAATGTGGGCGTATTTTAACGAAAAAACAATCTGCAGCATCAACAGTTAAAGCGAGAATCAGGAATTTTCTTGAGCATAATCCTCAAGGTCATTCACCATCGAACAGGCGCATCGCGTCAGTTTCTATTGAGTAGTCGACTACCCATGTCCGCCCACTTGCTTGTTTGTCGGGTAGTCGATCCAGTCGAAAAAAATGTTGTTTTTTTTTTGAAATTTGTTCTCCCCTTATCAGATTTTCCGTCGATAAAGTCGAAAAAAGAATTTTTTTTTTGATCTACCCTTTTTATCACTTTTTCCGTCGATATGTTTGTCTGACTGTCTGTCTGTCTGTTCGGTCCAGCGCTCCGTAAATACAATGGCGATTTCAATGAAACTTGGTTGGTCGGTTCATGGTATGTCCTAGTATTGTGTGAGAAAGAATTGTTCCTATGGACCCCTCCATTGCCTCGCAACGGCCGAAAAACCTCTAAATGTGGTGGTACTTTCACGAAAAAACAGTCTGCAGCATTAACACTTGAAGCAAGAATCATGAATGTTCTTGTGCATAATCCTCAGGTCATTCCCCATCGAACGGGTGCATCGCGTCAGGTTATATTGGGTAGTCGACTACCCATGTCCGCCTACTTGCTTGTTTGTCGGGAAATCGATCCACTCGAAAAAAAAAATGAAAATTTTTTTTGAAATTTGTTCTCCCCTCATTACAGTTTTTCCTTCGATAAAGTCGAAAAAAATATATATTTTTTGATCTGCCCTTATCACTTTTTCCTTCGATATGTTTGTCTGTATGTCTGTCTGTTGGGTTGTCGATAAAGTCGAAAAAGAATTTTTTTATTTTTGATCTACCCTTATTATCACTTTTTCCGTCGATATGTTTGTCTGTATGTCTGTCTGTATGTCTGCATGTCTGATTGACGTATGACTGTTCGGTCCAGTGCTCCGTTAATACAATGGCGATTTCGATGAAACTTGGTGGGGAGGTTCATACCATGACCTAGTTGTGTGCAAATGAGAACCGTTGCTATGGACTCCACTGTTGCTAAGCAACGGGACATTGAAATTTTGAAAAATCCTAAAAAAATTTATTTTTCGAAAATCAAAAATCGGGCCACGAGCGACTGTGGGCAGTATATTCAGCCATATTGTCAAAATTTTCCAGCCGAATCCACTGAAAACTGTCGGAGAAGATAGACTTTGAATGATCCCTGGTCGAAAACAATAAAAAAACGAAGTTCGTTGTATCTCAGAGACTGAGTCAGATATCCATGAAACTGGCATGGGAGGTTCACGGTATGTCCTAGTTATGTGTGAGAAAGAACCGTTGCTATGGACCCCTCCGTTGCCTAGCAACGGCCGAGAAAACTTGAAATGTGTGGGTATTTTAACGAAAAAACAATCTGCAGCATCAACACTTGATGCTGGAATCATGAATTTTCTTGTGCATAATCCTCAGGTCATTCCCCATCGAACAGGCGCATCGTGTCAGGTTCTATTGGGTTGTCGACTACCCATGTCCACCGACTTGCTTGTTTATTGGGGAGTCGATCCAGTCGAAAAAAATAATTAATTTTTTTTTGAAATTTGTTCTCCCCTTATCAGTTTTTCCGTCGATAAAGTCGAAAAAAAATATATTTTTTTTTTGATCTACCCTTATCACTTTTTCCGTCCATATGTTTGTCTGTGTGTCTGTCTCTTGGGTAGTCGATAAAGTCGAAAAAAAAATTTTTTTTTGATCGACCCTTATTATCACTTTTTCCGTCGATATGTTTGTCTGTATGTCTGTCTGTATGTCTGTATGTCTGTCTGTTCAGTCCAGTGCTCCATTTATACAATGGCGATTTCGATGAAACTTGGTGGGTAGGTTCATACCATGACTTGGTTGAGTGCAAATGAGAACCGTTGCTATGGAGACCACCGTTACCGAGCGACGGGACTTTGAAATTTTTGAAAAATCACCAAAAAATTATTGTTTCTAAAACCAAAAATCGGGCCACGAGCGAATGTGGGCAGTACATTCAGCCATATTGTCAAAGAATTCCAGCCAAATCCTCTGAAAACTGTCGGAGAAGATAGACTTTGAATGAACCCTTGTCGAAAACAATAAAAAAACGAAGTTCGTTATATCTCAGAGACTATGAGTCAGATATACATGAAACTGGTATGGTAGGTTCATGGTATATCCTAGTGATGTGTGAGAAAGAGCCGTTGCTATGGACCCCTCCATTGCTTAGCAACGTCCGAAAAACCTCCAAATGTGGGGGTATTTTAACGAAAAAACAATCTGCAGCATTAATCCTTGAAGCTGGAATCATGAATTTTTTGTGCTTAATCCTCAGGTTATTCCCCATCGAACGGGCCCATCGCCTCAATTTCTATTGGGTCGGCGACTACCCATGTCCGCCTACCTGCTTGTCTGTCTGTCTGTCTGTCTGTCTGTTCGGTCCAGTGCTCCGTCAATACAATGGCGATTTCGATCAAACTTGGTGGGTGGGTTCATACCATGACCAAGTTGTGTGCAAATGAGAACCGTTGCTATGGACACCAACGTTGCCAAGCAACAGGACTTTTAAATTTTTGAAAAATCATTAAAAATTTATTTTTTCGAAAATAAAAAATAATGCCACGAGCGACTGTGGGCAGTACATTCAGCCATATTTTCAAAAATTTCCATCCCAATCCTATGAAAACTGTCGGAGAAGATAGACTTTGAATGAACCCGGGTTGAAAACAATAAAAAACGAAGTCCGTTATATCTCAGAGACTATGAGTCAGATATACATGAAACTCGTATGGAAGGTTCAAGGTATGTCCTAGTTATGTGTGAGAAAGGACCCTTGCTATGGACCCCTCCATTGCCTCGCAACGGCCGAAAAACCTCTAAATGTAGGGGTATTTTAACGAAAAAATAATCTGCAGCATTAACCCTTGAAGCTGGAATCATGAATTTTGTTGTGCTTAATCCTCAGGTCATTCATTCCCCATCGAACGGGCCCGTCACGTCAGGTTCTATTGGGGTGGCGACTACCCATGTCCACCTACCGGCTTGTCTGTCTGTCTATCTGTCTGTTTGGTCCAGTGCTCCGTTAATACAATGGCAATTTCGATGAAACTTGGTTGGTAGGTTCATACGATAACCTATTTGTGGCAAATGAGAACCGTTGCTATGGACACCAGAGTTGCCTCGCAATGGGACTTTGAAATTTTTGAAAAATCATAAAATAAAATTGTTTTCGAAAATCAAAAATCGGGCAACGAGAGACTGTGGGCAGTACATTCAGCCATATTGTCAAAAATTTTCAGCCAGATCTTGCGGAAACTGTCAGAGAAGACAGACTTTGAATGAACCTTGGTCGAAAACAATAAAAAAACGAAGTTCATTATATCTCAGGGACAATGACTCAGATATTCACGAAACTGTCACGGTAGTCTCATGGTATGTCCTAGTTATGTTTGAGAAAGAACCGTTGCTATGGATCCCTCCGTTGCCTAACAACGGCCGAAAAATCTCCAAATGTGGGGGTATTTTAACGAAAAAATAATCTGCAGCATTCACCCTTGAAGCTAGAATCATGAATTTTATTGTGCTTAATCATCAGGTCATTCCCCATCGAAGGCGCCCTTCGCGTCAGGTTCTATTGTGTAGGCGACTACCCATGTCGGCCTACCGGCTTGTCTGTCTGTCTGTCTGTCTGCCTGACTGTTCGGTCCAGTGCTCCGTTAATACAATGGCGATTTCGATGAAACTTGGTTGGTCGGTTCGTACCATGACCTATTTGTGTGCAAATGAGAACCTTTGCTGTGGACACCACCGTTGCCAAGCAACGGGACTTTGAAATTTTTGAAAAATCATTAAAAAAATTATTTTTTCGAAAATCAAAAATCGGGCCACGTGCAACTGTGGGCAGTACATTCAGACATATTGTCAAAAATTTCCTGCCAGATCTTGCGAAAACTGTCGGAGAAGATAGACTTTGAATGAACCCTGGTCGAAAACAATAAAAAAAAACGAAGTTCATTATATCTCAGAGACTATGAGTCAGATATACACGAAACTGGTACGGTTGGTTCATGGTATGTCCTAGTTATGTTTGAGAAAGAACCGTGGCTATGGACCCCTCAGTTGCCTAGCAACGGCCGAAAAACCTCGAAATGTGGGGGTATTTTAACGAAAAAACAATCTGCAGCATTAACACTTGAAGCAAGAATCATGAATTTTCTTGTGCATAATCCTCAGGTCATTCCCCATCGAACGGGCGCATCGCGTCAGGTTCTATTAGGTGGTCGACTACCCATGTCCGCCTACTGGCTTGTTTATTGGGTAGTCGATCCAGTCGAAAAGAAAAAAATGAAAAAAAAATTGAAATTTGTTCTCCCCGAATTATGCGTTTTTCCGTCGATATGTTTGTCTCTCTGTCTGACTGTCTGTTCGGTCCAGTGCTCCGTTATTACAATGGTGATTTCGATGAAACTCGGTGGGGAGGTTCATACCATGACAAAGTTGTGTGCAAATGAGAACCGTTGCTATGGACAACACCGTTGCCAAGCAACGGGACATTGAAATTTTGAAAAATCATAAAAAATTTATTTTTTCGAAAATCAAAAATCGGGGCACGAGCGACTGTGGGCA
The DNA here is from genome assembly GCF_056783735.1 of Eptatretus burgeri. Classification (NCBI taxonomy): domain Eukaryota; kingdom Metazoa; phylum Chordata; class Myxini; order Myxiniformes; family Myxinidae; genus Eptatretus; species Eptatretus burgeri. The sequence continues at coordinate 119,808,394 of NC_140965.1, read as the reverse complement.
GTACAATCAGCCATATTGTCAAAAATTCCCAGCCGAATCCTATGAAAACTGTCAGAGAATATAGACTTTGAATGATCCCAAATTGAAAACAATAAAAAAACGAAGTTCGTTATATCTCAGAGAGTATGAGTCAGACATACATGAAACTGGTATGGTAGGTTCCTGGTATGTCCTTGTTATGTGTGAGAAAGAACCGTTGCCATGGACCCTCCGTTGCCTTGCAACGGCCGAAAAACCTCTAAATGTACGGGTATTTTAAGGAAAAAACAATCTGCAGCATAAACCCTTGATGCGAGAATCATGAATTTTCTTGTGCTTCATCCGCAGGTCTTTCCGCATCGAACGGGACCATCGCGTCAGGTTCTATTGGGTAGTCGAACACCCATGTCCACCTACCGGCTTTGGGTAGTCGTAGTTGGGTCTGTTGGGTAGTCGATCTCATCTAAAAAAAAAAAATTCCAAATTTTTTTGTTGGAGATTTGTTCTCCGCCAATTATCCGTTTTTCCGTCGAGATGTTTGTCTGTCTGTCTGTCTGTTTGGTCAAATGCTCCGTTAATTCAATGGCGATTTCGATGAAACTTGATGGGTCGGTTTATACCATGACCAAGTTGTGTGCAAATGAGAACCGTTGCTATGGACACCACTGTTGCTATGCAACGGGACATTGAAATTTTGAAAAATCATAAAAAATTAATTTTTTCGAAAATCAAAAATCGGGCCACGAGCGACTGTGGGCAGTACATTCAGCCATATTGTCAAAAACTTCCAGCCGAATCCTATGAAAACTGTCGGAGAAGATAGACTTTGAATGAACCCTGGTTGAAAACAATAAAAAAAACGAATTTCATTTTATCTCAGAGACTATGAGTCAGATATACATGAAACTGGTATGGTAGGTTCATGTTATGTCCTAGTTACATGTGAGAAAGAACCGTGGCCATGGACCCCTTCGTTACCTTGCAACGGCCGAAAACCCTCTTAATGTGGAGGCATTATAACGAAAAAACAATCTGCAACATTAACCCTTGAAGCGAGAATCATGAATTTTCTTGTGCTTTATCCTCAGGCCATTCCGCATCGAACGGGCCCATCGCGTCAGGTTCTATTGGGTAGGTGACTACCCATGTCCGCCTTCAGGCTTGTCTGTCTGTTCGGTCCAGTGCTCCGATAATACAATGGCGATTTCGATGAAACTTGGTGGGAAGGTTCATACCATGACCTAGTTGTGTGCAAATGAGAACTGTTGCTCTGGTCACCAACGTTGCAAAGCCACGGGACTTTGAAATTTTTGAAAAATCATCAAATATTTATTTTTTCAAAAATGAAAAATAGTGCCACGAGCGACTGTGGGCAGTACATTCAGCCATATTGTCAAAATTTCCAGCCCAATCCCATGAAAACTGTCGGAGAAGATAGACTTTGAATGATCCCTAATTGAAAACAATAAAAAAACGAAGTTCGTTATATCTCAGAGACTATGAGTCAGATATACATGAAACTGGTATGGGAGGTTCAAGGTATGCCCTAGTTATGTATGAGAAAGAACCGTTGCTATGGACCCCTCCATTGCCGAGCAATTGCCGAAAAAACTCTAATGTGGGGGTATTTTAACGAAAAAACAATCTGCAGCATCAACAGTTGAAGCGAGAATCATGAATTTTCTTGAGCATAATCCTCAGGTCATTCACCATCGAACCGGCGCATCGCGTCAGTTTCTATTGAGTAGTCGACGACCCATGTCCGCCCACTTGCTTGTTTGTCGGGTAGTCGATCCAGTCGAAAAAAAAATTTTTCTTTTTTGAAATTTGTTCTCCCCTTATCAGATTTTCCGTCGATAAAGTCGAAAAAAGAATTTTTTTTTGATCTACCCTTTTATCACTTTTTCCGTCGATATGTTTGTCTGACTGTCTGTCTGTCTGTTCAGTCCAGCGCTCCGTAAATACAATGGCGATTTCAATGAAACTTGGTTGGTCGGTTCATGGTATGTCCTAGTATTGTGTGAGAAAGAATTGTTGCTATGGACCCCTCCATTGCCTCGCAACGGCCGAAAAACCTCTAAATATGGTGGTATTTTCACGAAAAAAACAGTCTGCAGCATTAACACTTGAAGCAAGAATCATGAATGTTCTTGTGCATAATCCTCAGGTCATTCCCCATCGAACGGGTGCATCGCGTCAGGTTATATTGGGTAGTCGACTACCCATGTCCGCCTACTTGCTTGTTTGTCGGGAAATCGATCCACTCGAAAAAAAAAATGAAAATTTTTTTTGAAATTTGTTCTCCCCTCATTACAGTTTTTCCGTCGATAAAGTCGAAAAAATATATATATTTTTTGATCTGCCCTTATCACTTTTTCCTTCGATATGTTTGTCTGTATGTCTGTCTGTTGGGTTGTCGATAAAGTCGAAAATAATTTTTTTTTTTTTGATCTACCCTTATTATCACTTTTTCCGTCGATATGTTTGACTGTATGTCTGTCTGTATGTCTGCATGTCTGGTTGACGTATGACTGTTCGGGCCAGTGCTCCGTTAATACAATGGCGATTTCGATGAAACTTGGTGGGGAGGTTCACACCATGACCTAGTTGTGTGCAAATGAGAACCGTTGCTATGGACTCCACTGTTGCTAAGCAACGGGACATTGAAATTTTGAAAAATCATAAAAAAATTAATTTTTTCGAACATCAAAAATCGGGCCATGAGCGACTGTGGGCAGTATATTCAGCCATATTGTCAAAATTTTCCAGCCGAATCCTCTGAAAACTGTCGGAGAAGATAGACTTTGAATGATCCCTGGTCGAAAACAATAAAAAAACGAAGTTCGTTGTATCTCAGAGACTATGAGTCAGATATCCATGAAACTGGCATGGGAGGTTCACGGTATGTCCTAGTTATGTGTGAGAAAGAACCGTTGCTATGGACCCCTCCGTTGCCTAGCAACGGCCGAGAAAACTTGAAATGTGGGGGTATTTTAATGAAAAAACAATCTGCAGCATCAACACTTGATGCTGGAATCATGAATTTTCTTGTGCATAATCCTCAGGTCATTCCCCATCGAACGGGCGCATCGTGTCAGGTTCTATTGGGTAGTCGACTCCCCATGTCCGCCTACTGGCTTGTCTGTCTGTCTGTCCCACTGTTCGGTCCAGTGCTCCGTTAATACAATGGCGATTTCGATGAAACACGGTTGGTAGGTTCATGCCATGACCTAGTTGTGTGCAAATGAGAACCGTTGCTCTGCACACCACCGTTGCTTAGCAAAAGGACTTTGAAATTTTAAAAAATCCTAAAAATTTATTTTTTCGAAAATAAAAAATCGGGCCACGTGCGACTTTGGGCAGTACATTTAGCCATATTGTCAGAAATTTACAACCGGATCCTACGAATATTGTCGGAGAAGATAGACTTTCAATGAACCCTGGTCGAAAACAAGAAAAAAAAAAACGAAGTTCGTTTTATTTCAGAGACAATGAGTCTAAAATCATGCTCTAGAAAAGCGAGAATCAGGAATTTTATTGTGCTTAATCCTCGGGTCATTCCCCATCGAACGGGCCCATCGCCTGAGATTATATTGGGGAGTCGACTCCCCATGTCCGCCTACCGGCTTGTATGGGTGTCTATCTGTACAGAGCATAACTCCGTGGACTTTGATATCGAAAATATAACCAAGTTTCATGAAGATCAGATCAATGTCTTGTTGTGTTTTCCTGGATGAGGGCATGCTACGCCCATTGTGGGCAGAACCACGCCCAAAAAATAGCCATTTTTAGGGGGAAGTCAGATTGAAAATCTATCTTCTCCTTGGGAATTGACTGAATGGAATGGCTTCTTCGGTATTTGAATAGCAAAATGAATTATCTAAAACTTGTCGTTGTCCGATTTTTCATTTTCGTCCCAAGGTGCAGGTCACAAGGTCAAAAACCTATAAAATTGCGAATTTTGACGTTAAAATCATACGACCGTCCAAACTTTGAGAGCTCGGATGATTATTTTTTTATGCATAATATTGAGGTCATTCCCACCTAAAGTCTTGAATCCATTTTGCTCTATCTCGAACACCTTGCACCTGGCGCCCCCTTCAAGCTTGTTTTTACGCTGATTTCATCAAATTATGGATGATCCGAGGAGTGCGAAATGCCATATAGCCTATATGACGTTATATTGTTCCTGGAATGTTCCAGAGGAAGTTTTGCACCAAAGGTCATAATCCTTGACCTTTGCCCTTTAAAGGCCACAAAGGTCAAATTTTCAAAGTTGTGGGAATCGAACCGGGTTTTCGACCTTCTTTGACGAACTAACTCCAATAAGCTATAGCACGTATCCTGTTTCCTTATTTTAATGTCCACAACATTGTTTTGTGAACTATAAAGGTTATGCAAAGGTCAAATTTTGAAAGTTGTTGAACAAAACCGGGTTTTCGACATTTTGCAGCTCATAACCTGTCACTCGTACCACATCATGTTGATCATTTTTATAACTTGGTCAAAAATTATCACATTGTCTCATTCTTGACTTCTGAAACAATCTTCTTCTTCTTCTTTCGGCTACTCCCGTTAGGGGTCGCCACAGCGGATCAACCGTCTCCATTTCGCTCTGTCCTCCACATCTTCCATTGACACTCCAACCACTCGCATGTCCGCCCTCACCATATCCATGAACCTCTTCTTTGGCCTTCCTCTTCTCCTCCTGCCTGGCAGCTCCCATCTTCAACATCCTTCTCCCAATATACTCCACTTCCCTCCTGTGCACATGCCCAAACCATCTCAATCTCGCCTCTCTCACTTTGTTTTCAAACCATCCTACCTGCGCTGTTCCTCGAATATACTCATTTCTTATCCTATCCATCCTCGTCACTCCCAAAGAGAATTGCAGCATCTTTAACTCTGCCACCTCCAGCTCCGCTTCCTGTCTTTTTGTTAGTGCCACCACCTCCAAACCATACAACATAGCTGGTCTCACTACCGTCTTATATACTTTCCCCTTCACTCTTGCAGCTACCCTTCTGTCACAAATCACTCCTGCAACTCTTCTCCACCCACTCCATCCTGCCTGCACTCTCTTTTTCACTTCTCTCCCACACTCTTCGTTACTTTGGACAGTTGATCCCAAGTATTTAAACCAATCCACCTTCCCCACCTCAACTCCTTGCAACCGCACAATACCACAACCCTCCCTCTCATTTAGGCACATGTACTCCGTCTTACTCCGACTGACTATCATTCCCCTTCTCTCCAGTGCGTACCTCCACCTCTCGATTCTCGCCTCAGCCTGCTCCCTACTCTCCCTTACAGATCATGTTGTCATCCGTGAACATCATAATCCATGGAGACTCCAGTCTGATCTCGTCCGTCAACTGTCCATCACCATTACAAACAGGAAAGGGCTCAGAGTCGATCCTTGATACAATCCCACTTTTACCTTAAACCGGTCCGTCATTCCTACCGCACACCTCACCGCTGTCACACTGTCCTCATACATATCCTGCACGATCCTCACATACTTCTCCAACACTCCCGACTTCCTCATACAATACCACAACTCCTCTCTTGACACCCTATCATAAGCTTTCTCTAAATCCACAAACACACAATGTAACTCCTTCTGGCCTTCCCTATACGTCTCCATCAACATTATCAAAGCAAACATCGCATCAGTGGTGCTCTTTCCTGGCATAAACCCATATTGCAGCTCACAGATCGTCACCTCTCCTCTCAACCGAGCTTCCACTACTCTTTCCCACAACTTCATGGTGTGGCTTAACAACTTTATCCCTCTGTAATTTCCACTGCTCTGCACATCACCCTTATTCTTGAAAATCGGAACCAGAACACTTAATCTCCACTCCTCCAGCATCCTCTCACTTTCCAAGACTTTATTAAACAATCTGGTTAACAACCCCACCGCCATCTCTCCTAAGCACTTCCATGCCTCCACTGGTATACCATCTGGGCCAACCGCCTTTCCACTTTTCATCTTCTTCATAGCAGTCCTCACTTCATCCTTACTGATCCACCCCACTTCCAGATTCACTATCTCCACCTCTTCCAACCTTCTCTCTCTCTCATTTTCTTCATTCATCAGCTCCTCAAAGTACTCCATCCAGCTTCTCAACATACTCTCCTCGCTCGTCAGCACATTCCCATTTGCGTCCTTTATCACCCGAACCTGCAGCACATCCTTCCCAGCTCGGTCCCTCTGTCTTGCCAATCGGGATAAATCCTTTTCCCCTTCTTTTGTATCCAACTTCTCATACAGCTTGCCATATGCCTTTTCCTTAGCCTTTGCCACCTCTCTCTTTGCCTTTCGCCGCCACTCCTTGTACTCCTGCCTACTTTCTTCATCTCTCTGACTATCCCACTTCTTTTTTGCCAACCCCTTCTTCCTTATACTTTCCTGTACTTCCTCGTTCCACCACCAAGTCTCCTTATCTTCCTTTCTCTGTCCAGATGTCACACCAAGTACCTTCCTAGCTATCTCCCTCACCACTTCTGCTGTTGTTGTCATCCCACCCATCTTTACCACCATCCAACGCCTGTCTCACCTCCTCCTTAAATTTCACGCAACAGTCTTCCTCCTTCAGCTTCCACCATCTGGTCCTTGATTCAGCCCTCACTCTCTTCCTCAACCTCACCTCTAAATCATCCTACAGACCACCAATCGATGCTGTCGAGCTACACTCTCCCCTGCCACCACCTTACAGTCACTAATCTCTTTCAGGTTGCATCTCCTGCTTAAGATGTAATCCACCTGTGTGCACTTTCCTTCACTCTTGTATGTCACCCTGTGTTCCTCCTTCTTATTGAAATACGTATTTACCACTGCCATTTCCATTCTTTTTGCAAACTCTACCACCATTTGCCCTTCCACATTTCTCTTGTTGAGACCATACCTACCCATCATCTCCTCATCCTCTTTATTCCCTTCCCCAACATGCCCATTGAAATCTGCTCCAATCACCACTCTTTCATCCTTGGATACACTCTCCACCACTTCATCTAACTCACTCCAGAAATCTTCTTTATACTCCATCTCACACTCCATATGTGGGGCATATGCACTGATGACATTCATCATCACCCCTTCAATTTCCAACTTCACACTCATCACTCGGTCAGACACTCTCCTCACCTCCAATACCCTCTTGACATAATCTTCCTTCAGGATTACCCCGACACCATTTCTCCTCCCATCCACACCATGGTAGAACAGTTTGAAACCACCTCCAATGCTCCTAGCCTTACTCCCCATCCACTTGGTCTCTTGTACACACAGTATGTCCACCTTTCTTCTCTCCATCATATCAGCCAACTCTCGCCCTTTGCCAGTCATCGTCCCAACATTCAGAGTTCCAACTCTCACCTCCACACTTCTCCCCTTCCCCCTCTCCCTCTGCCTCCGGACTCGCCTTCCCCGTCTCTTTCTCCTCCTTCGCCCAGCAGTAGCACAATTTCCACTGGTACCCTGCTGACTACCGGTACCGGTGGCGGTCGTTGGTAACCCGGGCCTCGACCGATCCGGTATGGAAATTCGTTTTGTTGTCCGCATAATGATTTGGCATAGGTTTTTACGCCGGATGCCCTTCCTGACGCAACCTTGGTCGCCTCTTACGACACACAGGGATATGGTACACCTATTCTAACCGGGGAATACACCGGGCCCAGAACAACTGGAACTCATTTCGCCGACCTCGGAAGGATGGCAGGCTGAGTCGACTTCTGAAACAATCTACATCGTCAAATTCCGCTCGTGAACCATCGTCGTCTTCAGACTTGTTTTTTTTTTTAGTTTTTTGTATAAATTGTCGAGGCTCGTATGAGAGCTAACACGCAGCGGATAGCAAGGGGGGCATGAGACAAGAGGGGCAGGACTGGGAAGGACAAAACAGTGGGGAACAGAGACATTAGGAAATCTGTGGAAGGGAGAGGGTTGGGGCAGTGAACATGGGGAATACAAGATGGACATTACAGGGAATTTCAGAATGGAAAGCAGGGAATTGGAAGGAGGTGGGTTTGTGGTGGATTAACGGGGGTAGAAAAGATCGAGAATTTGGATGGGGGACGATAAGAGGTGGTGGTGAACAGCTGTTTTGAAGGCCTGGAGGGAAGAATGCGATTCAACAGAGTGAGGGAGTTTATTCCAAAGGTGGGGAAAAAGAGGAATGAAAGAGCGAAGGTGAGCAGTGATTCGTGATTTTGGTAGTTTTACCAGAAGGGGGTTGATGGCGGACCTTGAGCGCCCTCCAGAAATGTGGTGCGGCCAAATTGCAGACACAGCAAGGGGGGGTGGCGAGACCAGAGAGGAAATGGTAGAAGAGAGAAAGACCACTGACCTGCTTTCGGTGAGAGGCCCAAAGACTCGGCCTCATCGCAGGAGATACCAATGATCCAAAATACCTTGGTTTCCACAACGTGAAGCCGAGAAAGGTGAGAGGCAGGAGCACCAGCCCAGAGGGGAGAGCATTACTCCATCAGACTGCGGATGAAAGCTTTGTTAGTGGTCAGGATCTCAGGTAGGCCAAGGAAGGACTTTGAACGATGGTGGATTCCCAGTCGGCAACTGGCTTTTGGAGCCAGGTTGGAAATGTGGCTTTCCCAGGAAAGAATCATGGCAAATAGCGAAACCAAGAAGCTTGAAAGAAAGGACTTCTTCCAGAGGGTTGTTGAGAAAGTGTATGGGTGGGGCGGGGTTCTTTTTGAGATATTGACCAAATCCGTTTAGTTCGAATCTGACCACAACTTTTTTAGATATCGTGTTACGTATCAATTTTAGCCCTATCTCTCAACGGTGAAGAATCACTTTAAAATTCTAGTAATGGGATCCGCATTCAGATCTTCACCAAAATGTAAGCAGTTCATCCTTGTCATATGTCCAACGTGTCCACAAAATTTTATCCGGATCCATAAACAACTTTTTGTGATATCCTGTTCACACACAAACAGACTGAGAGGGGTGAAAACATAACCTCCTTCACCTTTGGTGACGGAGGTAACAAGGGTGCCCAGCTGACGATCCGGGCAGTTGGGAAATCAGAAAATTGCGTATTAGTTAAGGTTATAACTTCAAATAATATCGTTTTTGTATGTACTTCAGGTATGGGAGCATGTGCCAGAACAGCGCATCGCTGCGTCCACTATTCCACCGGTACTCCAGGCGCCTCTGTCTGGCCACCCCCCAGGCAGATGCCAGGGCCATCCCCATCTCCTTGAGATGCCGGTCAACCATGCTGCAACCATGAGGCACGTGGTCGGCCCATTGCCCTCCTCCACTCACGAGACTCCCTCGCTGAGAGAATCTGGTGAGCAGGATCAGCGTCAGGAAAACGAGCCACATGTCCATGCAGCCGCAGCTGATGCTCACGCACTATGCAGGTAACAAATCTCATCCGAGTCTCTCTCAGCAACCGCTCGTTGGACACAAAATCCGACCAGCGATAGCCAAGGATTCTCCGAAGAGACCTGTTACCAAAGAAATTAAGTCTCCCTCACAGATCCTTGGTCAGAGTCCAAGTCTCACATCCATAGAGCAATACAGGAAGCACCAAGGACCTGAAGACTCGGAGTTTCGTCCTCCCGCACAGGTATCAACAGCGCAACACTCCATGATCCAGTGAATCCATGACTCCCCAGGCCCGACCCAGACGTTTATAGACCTCTGACTCACAGCCAGCAGAGACATGAATATCACTGCCAAGGTAAGTGAATCTCTCCACGACCTCAACATCCTCACCACAAACAGACACAGTCAGTCATGCGTACTTCCCAGTACATAATATGTCTGTTTTTGTGTTTTTGTACATGTGTTTTTGTATATATGTATGTGGATGTGAGTGGGGTGTGTGCATTGCTCTGTCTGCCTTTGTTCTTGGGACTACCATCTCGTAATTGGTCTTAATTTTGATTAGGATAGGAATTTCTCATTTGTAATTTGCAACTTGTAATTTGTACAGGGTACCGGTGTCAATTTTTCGACTCATCACAGAGGATGTTGTGGGATCTTTAATGCCTATCCACTAATACTGTATCTGCGGAGGTACTCCTGCAGTTGGGTTACTTTTTTATTAGGAGGTTGGTGGCAGGATTTGCACTCAGGCTACTGTAAAACCCTTCATTCCACAAAACATTCAAAAAGCATTAGGAGTACCTCCGAAAACCCACTCTGAAAATCCACTCCATGGGAGTACCTCCTATGCAGCTGCCCTTCGCAGGGCACCTCAAACAATTATGGGATTAGGGCAATGCCTTCGGGACCCAAAATCTTTGTTGATAGGAGGGAAACCAGGGGGTAACCTTCCCAGGTCAGATGGCGATAGTGAATGTCAGAATGGTTCTGAGGAGTCGTCATCAGACGGCGGACTCCTTGGGTTAACCTGAGGCTGTCCCTTAGGGTGGGTGTCTGGAATGTGCTATATTGAAGAGAGAATGATCACCTGTCCCTGTTATCATCTGAGCTCACGAGTTTGGACATCATTATTGCAGCACACTCGAAGGTAGGGAGACCAGATTGCAGTGATATCATGGTGGTTGGTTACACCTACTACTGTTCTGGTCACTCTGATGGTTACCATACCCAAAGAGTTGCTGAATTGTGTCCAATAAGCTGATTCCAATGAAAATTGAGGTAACATCGGTCAACGAGCGTATGATGTGGCTCAGGATTCGTCACTCCTTGGGTGTCATTTAACTGGTTTCTGTATGTCCTCCGACTGAGGCGAGTGATCTCACCGTGAAGGACGCATGCGATGCTACGCTCGAGTCTGTGGTTGATCAGTGCACTAGGTGAGATACACTTCCAGTCTTGGGGGATTTTAATGCACGATTTGTACTGATTGGGATGGTTATGAGATGTGTGTTGGTCCCCATGGGTCTGGAACTGTGAAACAGAATAGCACTAAGTTCCTTGACTTTGCAAGAAGTCATGGACTAAGGGTGGCTGGTTCATGGTTTCATCGCTCACAAGCTCATCGCTGGACTTGGCATTCAAATGCTGGCGGTGTAGCAAAGGAGATTGACCATGTGTTCGTTGGTGGTCGCTTTAGGATGATCCAGAACTGCAGCGTCTACCGGAGTGCTTAGTTCCTCAATACTGACCACAGGCTTGTTGTAGAAACTCTGAAGTTGCACCTTAAATCCAGGAGAATGGTACCAACCCAACCTCGACTGGATGTTGGCAAGCTCAAAGATGAGACAGTAGCTGAGGTGTTTGTGAACAGGCTGAGTCGGGATTTGAGGGGTCTGGGTACTTTGGCGGATCCTGAAGAGTTGTACAGTGCCTTCAAGACCACTGCTTTGATATTGCCAGGAAATGTTTTGGAACTCACTATTCGCAAAGAATAATTTTGTCTCTCAAGGGACACTGGATACCATTGACCAGAGTCGCAGGGCCAGGCTGAATGGCAGAGCTAAACTGTTTAGGGAGCTGAGGGGTAAAACCTTCAGTGCACTAAGGGTAGACAAAGAGGCCTATGTGCAAGGTATATGTGAGGGGGTACAGCATCACCTGTGGTCAAGGGATTCTGGTTCTGCTTCGAGGGGAATTCGCGCATTGCATTCCTCCAAGCCTGTCCCTCGGTGTACAGAAATTAGAACAGAGGGTGGTAGGCTCTTGAAAGAGGAGTTCAAAACAAAGGCCCGCTGGGCCACTTACTTTGAGCGGCTGCACCAGGGCTGATCCACCACCTGTCGAGTTGGATGTCAGGGGCATTACAATGCCGATTGCTGATCCTCCATTCAACTGTGATCCAACTTTGTTTGTGTAAACACAGGCTGTGGTGAACCGGTTGAAATGGGTAAAGCTCCCGGGAACTGTGGCATCCATGTTGAACTTCTCAAGGCTGGTGGAAATGCTGTTCTAATGTATGTAGTTGTATGCAGTTCTGTGCTCTTCCTTGAACACAGGCATCATCCCATCGAACTGGAAGAGGGGCCTTGTTGTCCCTCTCTGGAAAGGGAAGGGTGATCGCCAGGACTGCAACAACGACTGAGGGGTGACACTGCTCTCAGTGCCGGGCAAGGTCTTTGCTCGGATAATTCTTCATAGAGTTTGCCACTATTTGCTTGAGCACCAGCATCCAGAGCAGTCAGGCTTTACACCAATGAGGTCAACGATTGACGTATCCTTGCTCTTCGTGTCCTCACCAAATGCAGACGAGAGTTATGGCAGGGGCTGCTTGCAGCCAATCTTGATCTCTGTGAAGCGTTCGATTCAGTGAATTGGGATGCCCTCTGGAGGATTCTTGGTCTTCGTGGGGTGCCACCAAAACTGATCGATCTAATGTCTGAAGTATACTCTGGTACTGAGAGTGCTGTGAGATGTGGTGATAGCATCTCTGACTTATTTCCAGTTGTTACTGGAGTTCGTCAGGGGTGTGTACTGGCCCCCACACTTTTCAGCACTTGTATGGACTGGATTCAAGAGAGGATGTCGGAGAGATCAAGCTGTGGTGCTTCATTTGGGAATGTCAAGATCTCTGACCTGGACTTCGCAGAGGATGCAGTCATCATTGCAGAAGCTTTAGATATCCTTTTGGGGGACCTCAAGGTGCTGAATGAGGGGTCAGAACCGCTGGGATTACGGGTTTCCTGGGTCAAAACTATGATCCAGACTTTCAATGACATCTTGGATGCTGCTTTCCTGTCTTTACCTGTTTGTGGCGAGGATGTTGAGGTTATGGAGAGATTCACTTACCTTGGCACTGATATTCATGTCTCCGCTGGCTGTGAGCCAGACAGCAACAGATGTCTGCGTCGGACTTGGGGAGTAATGGATTCATTGGATAATGGGGTGTGGCGCTGCCGGTACCTGTAGGGGAGGACAAAAGTCTGAGTCTTCAGGTCCTTGGTATTTCCATTCTTGCTCTATGGTTGCGAGACTTGGACTCTGACCAGGGATCTGAGATGGAGACTTCATTCCTTTAGTACCAGGTCTCCTCAGAGAATCCTTGGCTATCGCTGGTCGGACTTTGTGTCCAACGAGTGGTTGCTGAGAGAGACTCAAATGAGATTTGTTACCTGCATAGTCAGTGAGCGTCAGTTGCGGCTGTATGGACATGTGGCTCATTTTCCTGACGCTGATGCTGCTCACCAGATTCTCTCAGCGAGGGAGTCTCATGAGTGGAGGAGGCCAATGGGCCGACCACGTGCCTCGTGGTTGCTTGAGGTTGATCGGCATCTCAACGAGATGGGGATGGGCCAGGCATCTGCCTGGGGGATGGCCAGACAGAGGTCCGTGGAATACCAGCGGAAAGTGGACGTAGCGACGCGCTGCTCTGGCACATGCTCCCTGACCACCTGATCTACTAATTTTGACAGATGGGATTTCCAGTTTAACGTCCATCCGAAGAACGGTATGGCACATGCATCTATGCGTCGCCCTGCTTGTGGAACTTTGGCATTAAAGCTGGGTCAGGATTCGAACCCAATCTGGATAGCTCAGAGGGGACTAATTGCATCAGAAAACAATCACAATCAACAGCAGAAAGGGAGAGTTTCATGAGGAAAACTGGAAGGGCACTTGGTACAGCACATACCTCCACCATGTAATACTTGATGAACAAGAACATATCAGGCCCAATCACTACATTTTGGAAATATCAGGCTCTGTATCGTGTTTGGCCCTATCTCTCAGTGGTGAAGAATCACTTTAAAAATTCTCGTAGTCAGATCCGGATCTTCACCAAAATCTAATCAATTCGTCCTTGTCACACACCTAACCTGTCTTCAAAATTTCATCGAGATACATCCAAATATTTTTGAGATATCCTGTACACAAACAAACAAACAGAAAAAACAAACAGAAAGGGGTGAAAACATAACCTCCTTCACCTTGAGTGATGGAGGTAATAATCAGAGTTGATGCATGAGGGTAAATCTCAAACATAGGTCGTAATGACTGCATTCCATACTGATCCTCAAGACTTGTTTCTCTCTCAATATCATAAAAACCATACAACCAGGGTACAAAAGTATAACATCATGATAAACCATGTTAAGTTACTCTTTCCAGTACATTTTGTGGACACCGTCCTCTACATTTTCCAGCAGACACATGGAGGACTGCAGTGAACATGAGGAGTGAGTGCACAGACCTTCCTTTCAATATCCTTCCCGTGATCTGACGGCTTGCGGACTATTTGCAGAAGGCGTGCATCTTCAACAGCACGATCTCCTGGTCCAGCGTAGATCGAGCACGATGGGAGGAAATTGAAGCTGAAAAAGAAAGAAGTAGGAGGAAATAAAGAGCCATCAATGAGCAGTCTAAGCTCCCAGCAGGGCTTGCCTGCTGAGAGCATTTCCAAGAGGTATTAGCTGGGATAATTTGCCTTTCCTCCGAGGGATGGGAATTATGTATCACAGAGTAAATGCACATTGCAAAAAGGAAAGAAAATGAACCATGCAATATTCATAGCCAACATAACTTGTACTTTTTTATGCTTTGATTTGTAATGTCATTAAAACTTGGGATGAAATCCAGCGAGCCTGCTTGCTGTCACTTGGCAGCAAGAGCAAGAGCAAGAGCTGCCCCTTGTATAATGGTGACCTCGTTTGTTTCATCCTCATTGAGAAATATTTGTTCCAATGTACATCTTAAAAGGTTGCAGCAAAATCCTTCTCTTGCGGTGGCATGCACATCCCATTAGTGCGAGCAGGTCCCTCAATGATGATAAATAAAAGCAATCCTCAAATGGAAAACGTTAAAATAATATGTAATGAAAGCGTCGAGACCAAATTGAAACGAGACGAGCTCCCATCTGGACATTGCGTGTCGTGATGGGTCCTTCCGCAGGACTTGCTGAGAGACGTTGACACAACGCCGAAGGAAAGAAATTTCATGTACGGGGTAGGATAGGCTCACTAGCCTCGCAGGTCATTTATTCTCCAAGAGCTTATCATGAGTTTGACTTCCACAAGTGTAGTTATCATTGCCTTTCACTCTCATATCTGCAGCATCTGCCACTCATCTCCTGCACTACCCTTGATAAGTCCACTCCCACATTCCATCAACGTGTCCTCAGAGATCAGAGCATGAGATGCATCTTCCGAATACAAATTCGGATCATAGACTTGCGTTAACTGTTCTTCAGTGTCCTTTTCCAAACAAAATCGAGTCTTGCATGGTACACGTGATTCATTGTTGAAACGCCAGTTACAGTGAAGCATTCTTTGAGTAATAACTTCGATGCTGTTAGCTAACCTTCACCTCAACAAAGGGTTTATGTGGTCTCCTTTCATCTAGTGCTGTTAACACGTTGTTTGACGCAAGTTTTTCCGAGGCTGCATGTCGGGCCTTTTAAAGTCACGGCTCGCTGAATTTGCCGACATACAAAAACATTGCAATTATTTTAATGACACTCTTCCTCCCACCTGTTGTCTGTACCCGTCGGTTTCCCAAGACTGTATCCACAGTACAAGTATGTTACTAGTGCCAGTGATTCTGTCACCTGATGATGCCACTCAACATCAAACAAAGTTTCATCTTGTGGCAGGTACTGAGTGACAGTATCATCAAATGCTTATCTCAATAAGAACAGTAATGTTGTTGAAGACATTGAAATGTCATGCAACTCATCTCAGCCTCTCAGTTTATATCAGCTTTCGTACTTTTATCGGTTTATATCGAAATCGAAGATCTGCAAGAATATTGATTGGTCTCATCTTGTCTCTCAATTGCATGTAGGTCGCAATTCTTCACTGATCTTCATACAACTTCACCACCTGGAAGAGCAAGTCAATAGCTCGAAGCCTATTCTTATTGGGGTTAAAACGTCAATGTCACGTAAAACCATCAATTTTCTTCCATCGATCCATCGGACTCTATGCAGAGTGTTGATGTTGCCTAAGCAGTCTCCTGGGCTATTGGGCACAATCCTGAACAGGTAACTACTGCAACACAGGATACTAGCAAGCTGGTACTCATTTTGCTGACCTCAGAAGGATGACAGGCTAAGTCAACCCCACCTGGTATTAATTCAACAACCTAGCAGGATTTGAACTCAGGACCCTAGGATCCCTCGGATCCCTATGATCTACTCGGATCCTTTGGACCCCCCAAGCCCACCACTCAAGCCATTAAGCCAACACCAGGCATAATTTTCTTCTGATTGACTTGAAATTTGAACAGAGCTTCCATACGATATCACTGAATTGGTTTACAAATGAAAAGCTAAAAGCCTATTGTTTCAGGTCAAAAGGTCAAGGTCAAGGCCACCCAAAACATACAAAACACCTATTAGACCACAGTTGTAAAATGTATTAATCAAATTTGTTACATATAGCATTCAATCATGTAAAACTGCCTTAACATTTTGGGGTCTTGAGGTTGAGCCCCTGTTTTCCATTAAGTAACACCAGGTGGGTTGCCTCGTCCTGTCATCCATCAAAGGTAGGCAAAATGAGAACCAGCTTACTGGAAACAGGGAGCACTGCATCAGCAGCACAGCTGCACTCTCAGCAATGATGCAGCCACAGGCTCCATATGAAATAATAACCATGTAAAACACTTGATATGTCAAAGTTCCAAAAATGCTGTTCCCATGGCAACAATTGTTTATTTGGATTTTGCATGTCTCAGACAATGCACAACATCTTCCTTGATATTATTGCCATTATTTTTGAAAAAAAACGAGGGAATATTGTAATCGGCAACGTCTGTTGATCCGTCACACTGTCTCTTTCTAGATGGTTGGGCAGAAATTCAACAAATTTAGTTGTGATCACCGGATGGCAAGAAGGTGCATGGGCAGTATCATTTTTACCGTCTACTTCTCCTGGGGGCGTTGTCAAAATGTCAAATTCCAAAAAATTCAATTCCGAGCATATTTTAAAATGAAAATGTGTCTATGCAATCAACATTGGGGAGCACATTAAATATTTAACGATTTTTTTGGATTTGACCCCCGGTTCATTCCCCAGGAGTGGTGGCATAGGATCCCGGGGATCAAACAGGAAAAAACAATTCAACTCAAAATTTGATATTGGGTCATTCCTGGTGGAACTTGTTGCAATCTTTCAACCTTGCTTTCGGTGTGAAACGTGGGGATTTGCGAGGCATGCCATGGATTTCACTTTTCTTCTACTACAGCATTATTAGCCCACTTGAAGTGGGGTCGCTCACCCGGATCCTGCTCCATCAGTTGTGTCAATCCTACACCCATTCTTTATCCACACCTTTCTCCTTCATGTCTGCTTCCACAAATCACCCTATCTCCTCTTTGGTCTGTCCCACCATCTCTTTCCAGGTGGTTTCATTCTCATTATCCTTCAACCCACATACTCCTCATTCCTTCTCATCACATGCCCATACCATCACAATCTACTTCCCTATACCTTCCGAGATGCTTCAACTACCTTCACATTTCCTCTGATGTATTTGTCCCTCACATGGTCTTCTCCTATTAGAGGACACAACCATCGCAGCATCCTCATCTTGGTCACATCTAATCTTTGCTCCAACCTTGTTATCAGAAGCCATGTCAACGTGCCGTCCAAAAGTTCCAGCTTCACTACCGTTCTGCACACATTTCCCTTCAGTCTCATCGGCATCTTTCTAACACAAAGCGATCCTGAAACCTTCCTCCAGTCACTCCATTCTGCCCATGTACTGATGCTCATCTCCCCCATCTCACTCACCATCATGCTGTACTACTTACTCCAGGAACATAAACTTCCACACTTTACTCATCTTTTCTCCTTGAATCATCATGCCATTTCCCTCTACCATTTCACTACTCACTGT
Source organism: Eptatretus burgeri (assembly GCF_056783735.1). Taxonomy (NCBI): domain Eukaryota; kingdom Metazoa; phylum Chordata; class Myxini; order Myxiniformes; family Myxinidae; genus Eptatretus; species Eptatretus burgeri. The sequence goes on along the minus strand of NC_140965.1, from coordinate 119,790,663 downwards.
ACATCTCATGTACTCCTTTTTTAACTGACTAATCCTCAAGCCCCAATCTTCCATACCTTTCTTTAGTCTTCCAATTTCAATTATTCCTCTCCCTTACCTTTGGCACACAATACTATGTCTTCCACAAACAGCATGCTCCATGTTGCCTGAGTTCCAAAATCAGCTGTCAGTACATCCATCATCATAACAAACAAAATGGGCTCAATGCAGAGCCTTGATGTACACCAACTTCCACCATGACACGATCCACCACTCCAACACTGCCACTCACTTGTGTAGAGCACCCATTGTACATATCCTGGATCAGCTTCACATACCTGTCCCTGTCTCTGTCTCTGTCTCTGTCTCTGTCTCTGTCTCTGTCTCTGTCTCTCTCCTACGAATTTGTCGTAGCATTTGTCCAATATCTACTAATATCTTAGTGATTTATATTACAATACACTTATATCCACCAATGTGTTCGTCCTGCATGTGATGTGTGTGCAAGCTTCTCCATGAGCCTACAATCAATGTAAACATGAAATTGAAATACAATTATATCAACACAGGTCTTCACGGAGAATCAGGCCAATCACAAGTCATGAACATTACTGGGAAGAACCAAACCTGGGCAGGTAATAACAATTGTTATAATCAAAAGGGGAAGGAAACAATAAAGGTCGTCCAATGTAGATAAGTTGGATATCGTGTGATGCAAGCTATTTAAATTTCCTAATTGTAATTAAAAAAAAATTATGTTTTCTTGAACACTCATAATTTTAATTGTGAGAGTTATTTCTATTTATAATAAAAGTGTCGGCTTCAACAAACTGAGAATGTAAGCCAGTAAGAGAGCGGCTGAAAAAGATGGTACCATGGATCATCACAGTTGCTCTTGTAAATATATTATTTCAAGAATCACTTCAATGTGAGATCCAAGAATGTGAAATAATCAAATTTGCCTGAAGCAAAGTTTAAAAAACACTGCATATTGTAAAAAGTCACTTTAATCCACTCTTACCATAATGCTATCCAGTAGCCAAATGGCAGGTGAAGAGCAAGGCATCATCTGTTTCCCTACCTGAAGTAGAAAGCTGGCAGAAGGAGAGCTAAGCTCACGTTTCGAGAGATTTAACTCCAAACCAAAACAATCTTTACTCTGAGTAAAACTATCCCTCTCACGGGAGTGCTGACCAATCATTCTACAGACATGATGGCTTCATGCTCGATGAGTCAAACGACAAATAAACCTACTATGCATATCCATAAATCACAGTGTGACAATCTCAAAAGAGATTTTGAAATCGACTGCACACAAGGTGTCTCTATGCAACAAAAGAGGAAATAAAATCAATTTTTTTCATGGACAGAGCTTCTATCCACAGATCATGTGGATCGATGAAGGGATGAGATGATATCATCAACTACAAACAGAATCATGCCGAATGATCGAACGACAACAGTAGTGTTTAAAGGAACGTTTTATTAAAGGTCCTTCATTATAAATAACTTCAAGAATCCAAATCACAAAGGTCCAAATAACTACTAGGAAACTTTTATTATGAGTTATCACCAGCACTGTGCCCATCTCTACTATAAAAGGGGGGTTTACACAATCACCCGACGGTAATGTGCCAATATATCCAGATTCCTGTTCTAAACTACAGGGGGCACTGCATGAGTAGCACAGCCTGCACAAAATGAACAAATACACACCCACAAGGATGATGATGACGATGATGATGATGATGATGATGATGATGATGATGATGATGATGATGAACAGCATGGTCTGGAAGAGGAGTTCGCTAACAGGATAGAGGTGAGAATGACACCACGTATAGAATGACTACACCTCTGCTAACTACATAACAACAATTGCACAAAGCACTAATCAAGAGAACAAACCAATCACAAAAAAATGTCCCGATGTGTTCTGTGTAATTGCTCTTCCACGAGCCTAGACCATGTACAAAAAAAAAAGTCCCGGGATTCACAGCATTTTTCAGGAACGTAGCCCCCATGAATAGCGGAGTCCGACAGTATTCCAATACAGCTGCAGAATAACAAACTTGACACAATTTGAAATCAACAAGCTAGATATCAAAACAAGGAAACTCTTCACGATCCACAAAATGTTCTACAAAAGTCAATGCATCCCGAGAATGTACCTGCTGAGAAAATAAGGAGGTGGTGGCATTATGGACTGTAGAAGTGGAACTCAATCTGATGAACTGTAGAATTGGCAGAGTCCCTGAAAAGGTTAAGAGACAACAAACCAGAAAAGTTATCTCCCATTCGCCTTGCAAGAAACCTCCAAAACCATGTGCAAATCGAAGATGTCAAACACACAAAAATGAAATATCAACAGATAGTGAGAATGGGGGAAAGACAAAAGAGCAGGAAAAGTAAAAAAAAAAAAAATAAGTTCAGCAGATTGGGGATAGACATGGAAGGCTCATTGAAATGGCTAAGAAGAGGACAGCTTAACTGGGATGGAGAACTAATCATTATAAATACTAAAGTCCAAGGACACTACATGAATGATTTTAAGAAAATGGCAGGACTGAGTCAATCGGGCAAGTGTACGTTTTGCAAAGTAGAAGGAGAAAGCACGAGTCACCTGTCGGGATGTAAAAAAAAAAACCCCATGTCAGAACAACTGTACACACAAAGGAACAACAAAGCAAGTCGAGTAATCTATTGGTACATCTGCAGAAAAATTAAATATTCCAGTTCCAGAAAACTCATAGAAACATGAAACAAAGGCAATCATTGAAAACAAGGAGGTAATGCTCACATTCAACGTGATGATCCCATCGAGATGGAACATAGAAAACAAGGCATTGCGATTGGATAGAATACTCAGATACAAAAGAAATTAAAACAAGGCATTGCTATTTCAGGTTGCACCTAGTTATTTTGGTCTGAATAATGCAGAAATCCAGAAAATGACCAAATATCAAGATCCCAAAACTGAAGTGAGAAGATCTTGGAAGCTGAAGAATGCTGAAATTGTACCAGTGATAGTTGGAGAAATGGGATTGACAACGAAGAACCTGACAAAGATCTTACAAACCATCCCTGGGAATATTGGTCACGTGAAGATCAAGCAACCAACTATAGCTGGAAGCATTCTGGAGCTCAGTGGTAATCCTGAAAAGAGCACTCAGAATAAAACTTTGTGAACAGCAAAACTTCACAACTTGGTCTATGAATCGAGATCCTTCACCGAAAATAATGTGGACACTTCAAGTCCTGAGAGGACTCTGTTCCACCTTCTGAAACCCGAATATGGAGATAACCAATGACACACACACACACACACACACACACACACACACACACACACACACACACACACACACACACACACACACACACACACACACACTAGCGTAGAGGTATGCCCACTCATGTCTGAGCTATCCAGCCTGAGTTTTAATCCCTACCCAGCTATAAACTCTCACTTTTGTGTTTAACATGCTGAATGATACATTGATGTGTTACGTCCCTCAGATGGATGTCCCACGTGCAAGCATTAGTTAATGTACATTAATAATCTGATGGTCTATTGCAGAGAGTAGTGAAGTTTTTGATGCCATCCTGAACAATTTACAAATCCTTGCCACGTAACCTGGCCATCTGCTTTCCCCGACTGACCCCACAATAAGGAGCGAATATATGAGTCCACTAATCTATTGACAGATATATTATTTTTATAGCAACCATTTCACATTAAATTACATAATCATTTGATACTTGCTTGTAGTCTGCCTAAAAATGAAATCTCAAAAGTATTTAGTTAACTACTATCAAATGAAAGTATATTTTACCAACAATCTGTTTTAAATAAGTCAGCCTCATCAATTAGAATGACAGTCATTATAATCACACTTCACGCTCGTAATTTACAAAGACGACTGAAAAAATCGTTTCAAAAAAAAAAATTACTCCAACAAAACTTTTGCCATAATTAGTAACTTCACAAAAGGAATTGTACTTATCTGAAAATTTGGTGTCGAATTTTTCTTACTGTAGCTCATTAATCTGTGTCATCTAGATTTGTCATGATCGTTCTAACTTCACCTTCTTCAGAAAATTCATCATCGAAGCAATTGCAAATTTGATTTTGAAATTAGTTTGGTCTTTATACATTTCTTTACTGGGGGGGGGGGGGGGGAACCTTAATGTTGCAAGGCAACGGCTCATTTTTCATTATCATTTGTGTTATTTCTGATTGTTTACATTGTAGTATAGCACCACACAATATTTGACTTAATTTGCTTCTGCATTTTTCTAAACCATCCAATATTTATTCATTCCATTGAATCACAACAGAAACAAATGACTAGAGACAATGAACATTTTTGGAAACAAGTTGTTGTTCCTGCCTGCTATCCTCCACACGTACAAACAACCCTTTTTACTGGACTTTTATATATTTACCCAAACGTCGATCAGTTGTTGAATCAACAAATGGCAATGTGATGCCACTGCATTCAAACTATTGTCCATCTTTTCGTTAATCCCTCATATAAATGGTCACTTTCACATATTCTTGAAAAACTAGTGCTGAATGCTACTTATGTAAATTTAACTCTACTCATTAGTTTATACCTTTTATAATTGCACTCAGTTGTTTACACCTTGGTTAAATAATTGTGCAGTGTAATGCACTTCCACGAACTGAAAGATGAGCAAATGCTATTTCATTCTAATATCATTTTGCTACATGACTTGGAAGCTCGCTTTGTCTTTGTAGTTTCAGCCTAGACTTAACTGCATGCATTCATCATGAAGAGGCACAGTACACCAATCTCTGCTTATTTTTCCTCTTCCTGATGGATTTTGAATTTTGCCGCAAACTGGAGAACCAAGTATCTTGCATCCTGATAGGTGAGCAGCGTGACATGGTGCTAGTTACATATGTCTTTATTTTGCTGTGAGGACCTGAGGGAGGACAACGAATGAATGGATTCTGCAAAAGACATAAAAATGATATTTGATATAAAAAGGATATAAAATACAACAAAGTATAACAAAGGCTCAAAGTGAATCTGACCGAGGGTAATGGAAAAGAGGTCAGGGCAGGTTAAAAATAAAAAAGGTGCTAAGATGAAGGAAGGTGAATGGGTTGGAAAAGAAAGGTAAGTTCAGAAGAAAATCAAACTGAACCAGAAAGCATCTCAAAATGCAAAGCCCATCCGTGAACGCTTTGTATTCATACTAAACGTGACGAAAACAAAAGTTAAAAAACAGATGTACATTTTGTTCATTTGAGTTCTCCACAATCTTATAATAAAAGTTTGTTGAAGATTTGATGACAAAAGCTCAATTGGTAAAAATGTTATGGCCTTGGCATAAACACTGAATCTCAATGCTAAACAGGGATTTTGATTAAAACATTTATGGCTGGTTAGCACTTCACCAATGACATCATCCTTAGAATCCTTTATTCCCCGTTGAGAGTGGAATGACATGTGCCAAGTTTAAAATCTATCCGATCAGTGGTTTGAGCGATAAAATGTTTTAATTTTTTGTATTCATTCCAAGATGGCTGCCATACCACATGACCTATGACATCACTATTAGCATTAAAATACTCTCCATGGGATGTTGCTCCAACTCTGAAAATTGTGTCAATTGGATAAGTGGTTGCTGAGAAAAAAAAATGTTTAAAAAATAAGAGCAAAAAGGGTTGAAAAATACCAATAATAATAATGAAAAATATTTTCACAAAATGATTAATTTATCTTCTCCATATTCTCATAATAAAGCTTTGTTCAAAATTTGGTTACAAAAGCTCAAATGTTACGGCCTAGACAGACATACAGAGGTCATTGCAAAACCCCGTCTTCCGTTGCATGGACGATGGACTAATTAAAACAAGAGGTAGCCTCAGATGCACAGCTAAGAAATTAACATGTTCAAATGAAGTCACAGGGAAGAGACAGTGTAGGTCCTAGAATCACCAGGTAGGGTCATTCAAGAAATAGAGCACAGTGAAAGGCTAAACACCAGGTCAAGCCAAACGGAAAGCTCAATAACAGGTTTGGCTTTGTAAAAGGTGAAACACCAGGTTGAGTGGCCGAAGAAGGACCACACTGTGGTTTCAACCTGTAACAAAATCCAGTAATGGGCCAATTGGGAAACGGGCAGTTAAAGAACTCTTAAAAGATTAACTCAAGACCTCTCATCTATTTCACCCTCCGCCACAGATATATCAGAATTAGCTGATTTGTCACACAGTCACCGAATGTTTAACTCCAATATGGGGCTGTTCAAAAATTACATGACACTTTTTATTTTTTCGGGAGGCACGTACTTTGCATGCTGAGAGGCTTGATTAAACCTCACCAACAATTATTATTTGATATTGATTCGATCTTTTTTGGGGACCCCGAACCAACCAAAATACAGTCGCACTTGACCCAAACAAAGCCAATGGAAATCTGATGCAACAAGCCTGAGCAGTGTTTCACCAGCAGAGGCTGAAATGCCTGATGTTTTCGGCCCACTCGAAAAACAAGATAGCAGCCATATTATTTTGGCTGGGAGTCATGGTGGGTGATGTCAAGCGACAAATGTGGATGGGATCCAGCAGCTCTCTGACCAATGGGTGCACACTTCAAAAATCGACCCCCAACAAGAACCACAACAACAACAACAACAACAACAACAATATAGAGCTCGTTTAGGCTTGACACATGTTGCAGGTAAAAATATCAGGGCTGAGAGAATTCAAAGAAAACAGAGATGGGGAGGAAGACAATTAATTCATATCAATTGAAGAAAGAAGGAAAATCTGGGATTACAGGATAAAGGGTTTCTCAAAAAGAGACAACCACAGGTGAAATGTGGTGTCACATGGATCCAGAAGCAAGAAAAAAGAAGAAGAAATTTTCAATGGCTGCTTCAAAATATGGTCCAAATCATGTTATAATGTTTGACGTTGAGGCCAAGTATCCCGATGGACAAGACTTTGTTGAGGGATTGGTCATGGAAAAAGAAGGAAGAATTGACTGAGCATTTTTTTCTTGACTGAGCAAGATGGAAGAATTGACTAAGCAGTGTGACAACTTAAAACTTACTGAGGTTGAAGGTCGTGTTCCAAATAGTTGGCCAGTTTATTATTTAAATGTGATCAACAGATACAGCTGGTTGAAGAATGACTTAATACAAAGTGAATTCAGCTGTAAAGTTCACATGACGTAGCTCGAAAGATGGAGAGATGTTGCTTTTATCAAGAACAGAGCTGGAGACATTACTTTGCCTCTAGGAATATTTGTATACAAGGATTCAATGAACAAAACAAGTACGGTACTCAGTAGAGCACATAACCTTGCCAGGCTGAACATTTTACATCCGGATCTTCACCAAAATCGAATCAATTTATCTTTGTCGCACACCCAACGTGTCCACCAAATTTTGGCTGAATCAATCCTCAACTTTTTGAGACATCCTGCTCACAAACAAACAAACAGACAGGGGTGAAAACATAACCTCCGTCCACCTACACTGGCGGAGGTAAAGATGCCTTCTCGAGCAAAATATTGTTCGATTGTAAAAGGCCCTCCAATTAATGGGGAGTAAAACGTGAGGTAATAGGTAGTTGGAGGAAGGGAAGTGTGAGGCATAAATAGAAGAAGAAAATGGAACAGGAGTACTAGGAAGGTAAGAAAAACAAGCAAAATAAAAAAGCAATCTCTCCAACGTTTTAACAACATCAAAAACTTCTAAAAGGCAGTGAGCAAAAAAGACGAAGAGGGGTCGAGCAATTGGGGAGGAAATGATGGAAGAAGAAAGAAGATGGAAGTAAAGGAGGAAGAATGTGGAACTGTAGGAAACTACAGCGTTCGTCAAAAACCTTACCCCACACATTCTTGAGATGAAAGAATGAGATGAACAGAATGTGATCAGAGATCACATTCTGTTCTATTCTTGTTTTGTACTTCGAGCACAAGCTGACATTTTTTTTCGAAATCTCAATGTGAATTCGCCTTCAGAGCATGCGGAAATTTTGATTGGTTGAGACGCTTTTAAGTTTTGCCCAAGCACTACGAACCTGAAGGATTTTGGAATTACAAGAAGGCGATTTGTGTTCTACAGTTCAAGTGTAAAATTAAATCGAAATAACAAAATAACAGTTTTAAAGGCTGCAGAAAAAGACAAAAGAAACCATTTTTTTTGAAAGTTTACCACCATTGAGACACCATCCTTACATCACCTTATTTAACACATCACATTAGTTATTTGTGTCCTTTATCTTCTTCCTCTTTCGGCTTGCTCCCGTTAGGGGTCGCCACAGCAGACCAACTGTCTCCATTTCGCTCTATCCTCCACATCTTCCATTGACACTCCAACCACCCGCATGTCCGCCCTCACCGCATCCATGAACATCTTCTTTGGCCTTCCTCTTCTCCTCCTGCCTGGCGGCTTCATCTTCAACATCCTTCTCCCGATATACTCCGTTTCCCTCCTGTGCACATGTCCAAACCATCTCAATCTCGCCTCTCTCACTTTGTCTCCAAACCGTCCTACCTGCGCTGTCCCTCTAATACACTCATTTCTTATCCTATCCATCCTCGTCACTCCCAACGAGAATCGCAGCATCTTTAACTCTGCCACCTCCAGCTCAGCTTCCTGTCTTTTTGTTAGCGCCACCGCCTCCAAACCATACAACATAGCTGGTCTCACTACCGTCTTGTATACTTTCCCCTTCACTCTTGCAGCTACCCTTCTGTCACAAATCACTCCTGCAACTCTTCTCCACCCACTCCATCCTGCCTGCACTCTCTTTTTCACTTCTCTCCCACACTCTCCGTTACTTTGGACAGTTGATCCCAAGTATTTAAACCAATCCACCTTCCCCACCTCATGTACACAAAGTATGTCCACCTTTCTTCTCTCCATCATATCAGCCAACTCTCGCCCTTTGCCAGTCATCGTCCCAACATTCAGAGTTCCAACTCTCACCTCCACACTTCTACCCTTCCCCCTCTCCCACTGCCTCCGGACTCGCCTTCCCCGTCTCCTTCTCCTCCTTCGCCCAGCAGTAGCACAATTTCCACTGGTACCCTGCTGACCACTGGTACCGGTGGCGGTCGTTGGTAACCCGGGCCTCGACCGATCCGGTATGGAAATTCGTTTTGTTGTCCGCATAATGATTTGGCATAGGTTTTTACGCCGGATGCCCTTCCTGACGCAACCCTGGTCGCCTCTTACGACACACAGGGATATGGTACACCTATTCTAACCGGGGCATACACCGGGCATTTGTGTCCTTTATGGCATCCCTAAATCAGCAATTTTCCTGTTTTGAATAATTTTCAATTTTGTTTCACTACCAGACATGCAAACTCAGGAAAAGATTCAAGAAGTTTGCCAAATTCAGAGCCAAAGTACTGCTAAGCTGCAGGTTCATGTTATAATTCATGTTCCGATGCATGTTCTGCAGTGTTCACCCAGAACCAGCCCACATGGCCCTCTCTGTTCTTTCCACCATGCTTAAACTCCACATGAATCCTCCTGATCTGCCATGCATCTTCTCTCAAGGCACTTCTTCATCCTTTGTCCTCTCTGCACTCTGGGAGTTGTTGCATGCCCTCCATACCCTCTATCTCAGAGGCACTTCCTCTTCACCTCATTCTGCATATCTGGTGCTCTCATGTGTCCTTTCTCCTCACCCCTCTTCACCTTTCTCAAAGCCACCTTCCCTGCCATTGGCCCCATGATTAGTACTCTACTGCACGTGGGAGGTATTATCCTCCAGGCTGTCTTACCTACTGGACAGCCCCAACAATAATAAAACCATTTCCTCTTCCAGGTGCCACAGCATACGACGTTTCCATGGCACACACTAGCCAGAGAGATTGTGCTGCCTTTATGGAGCGTGTGGCATGTGCGCCTCTTCATGATGGGAAGTCCTCACCTGGCCCCACCCACAAACTAGAGGTGTTTACACATACAATATTACCCTGACTATCCTGTCTATAAATTAAATATGCTGCCTCCTCAGTGTCACATTTTATAAGATGACTTACTCTGACAGATCCCTAATGTAGGCAATCCAACCTACTCAAAACACATGGAACATGTTACACTTACCACAGTGTACTTATTGTTCCCCCCCTTCCCCCCCCCCACATTCCACATCACAATATATATATATATATATATATATATATATATATATATATATATATATATATATATATATATATATATATATATATATATCAAATCCATTTTTGAAAACATTAAGTAATTCAAGATCAATTGTAGGGAGGTTTATTACATAGATCCCAGTATCTTTACAGCCAGTGGAAAGGATTGTATTGAGGGAACCGACTCATCCACTTGCAGTGGTTTCATTAATCAATACCCAAGTGCAGCAAGACAATTTCCTTGGTCTTCCTGAAATAGTAACATTAGTGGAAAATCACCACCATAAAGCACAACTCCAATCCCAAGCAGGTCATTGGAGATTGCACCAGCAGGCACGTACAAGGTGTTGCGATAAACAACTTGCATGCCAGATACAATGTAAACACAGAATCCTTCAGCTTTAAACAAGATGCAACTGCTGAATGCATAAGGAAAAATAGTGGTGTACGGGTACACGTAATACCTGTGCAGAAAAACACTCATCAGTGCATATTATTTCCAAATCGTCATGCATTGAAATATCAAAGATCATTCAAGTTGAAATAGGCTCGAACACAATGTGAAATAGCTTTTCTTGCACAATGTAAGGTATGTTTTTTTGAATGTGCAGAGAAAGTAAAATTGTCAAAACCAACAGAAACAGATTAAAACAAGAAGGGCACTGGGTGGAGTGCATACCTCCACGACGTAATGCATGATCAACGAGAACGGGCCAAATACATTTTTGGAATATCATGCTATACACATGCATGGTGTTGGCTTAATGGTGAGCTGGTGGGCTTGGGATCCAAGGATCCTGAATTCAAATCCCACTCTTCTGTTGAATTAATACCAGGTGGGGTTAACTGCCTCTCATCCTTCCGAGGTCAGCAAAATGAGTGCCAGCATGCTGCTATCCTGTGTTAGAGTGGCGACCCATCCAAGAATGTGTTCAATTACCAATGAGACTGATTAGGCAGCACCAATGCTCTGCACAGAGTATGGTCCTAATGGATGGATGGATGCAGGACAGCACTCTGTCGTTTTTGGCCCTATATCTCAATGGTAAAGAATCAGTTAAAAATCTAGAAGGGCACCCGGTGGAGTGCATACCCCTGCCACATAATGCCTGATCCATGAGAACATTCCGTGCACATTAATTTTTTGAAATATCATGCTATGCAGCACAATATCGTTTTTGGCCCAATCTCTCAATGGTGAAACATCACTTCAAAAATTCAAAAAAATCTCATATCCAGATCCGGATTCGGATCTTCACCAAAATTGAGTCACTTCTTCCTTGTTACACACCCAACATGTCCACCAAGGTTAATCCGAAACTTAAAAATGCTTAGATCCGGATCTGGATCTGCATCTTCCCCAAAACGTAATCAGTTCATCCTTGTCACACACTGAATCTTTCCACAGAACTTCATCTGGATCCATCCACAACTTTCTGAGATATCCTGCACACAAGCAGACAGACAAACAAACAAACAAGAAAAAGACGTCATGCAGAACGCGATACTTGTAAAATTCATAAAACAAACTTGACGTCAAAAATAATTGGTGGTTGAATTAAATGACCAAACATGCAACTCCTCTTCAAATTTCAAGTGAATCAGATGAAAATTGACAATTTTGAAGTGTGTCTATGTTGACCTGTTGGCCTATGTTGACCTCAAAAATAATTGGTGGTTGAATTCAGTGACCTGATGTGCAAATCGTCTTCAAATTTCAAGCCAATCAGATAAACTTTGAGGATTTTAGAAATACCACCTTAGTTGTTGACCTTTGGCTTATGTTGACCTTTAAAATAATTGGCTGATTGAATTCAGTGAGCTGAAATATAAATCCTCTTCAAATTTCAAGTCAATCAGATGAAAATTGAGGATTTTAGAAATACCACATGAGTTGTTGACCTTGGGCCTATGTTGACCTTATGACCTCAAAAACAATAGGCTTCTTCCTTATGACAAACTCCACCATGTGCTGAAGTTTCGTGAATATCGGTTTAAAATTGTGACCTGGAGGCGACAAACAGACAGACAAACAGGCAGACAAGCAGGTAGGCGGCCATGGGTATCCGAGCATCCAATGACCTTTGACCCCTGATCTGAGTTAATCTAGTACTAAGGACTTACGAAATTGCAATCGAATCGGTTAACCCGTGTATGAGCAAGGGGGCTTTGAATGGTCATTTTGACGAAACAATGCACTCATTGACCTTTGACCCCTGACTTAGCCGAGATAGGTCAATATGTCCTGAAGCAAAGTTGTAGGACCCGTTGAGTACTCTGTACCTATGAACTTTCATTCATATCGGTTAACCCGGGTAGGAGTAAGAGGGATTTGAATGGTCATTTTGCCCGAAAAATGCACTCATTGACCTTTGACCCCTGACCTAGCCGAGATAGGTCAATATGTCATGGAGCAAAGTTGTAGTACTCATTGAGTACTATGTACCTATGAACTTTCATTCATATCGGTTAATCCGTGTAGGAGCAAGGGTGCCTGGAATGGTAATTTCACCCGAAAAATGCACTTATTGACCTTTGACCTACTCGAGATAGGTCATTATGCAAATGAGCAAAGTAGTAGTACTCATTAGGTTCCATAAGCATGTAAAGATTCATTCGATTCAGTTCAACCGTCTTGGAGCTAGTGTACTTTGAGATTAAGGATTCGTCACTCCTTAGGTGTCATTTCCCTGGTCTCTGTTTATACTCCGACTGAGGCGAGTGATCTCACCGTGAAGGATGCATTCTACACTACGCTCGAGTCTGTGGTTGATCAGTGCCCCAGACGAGATACACTTCTAGTCTTGGGGGATTTCAATGCATCGACTGGAACTGATAGGGACGGTTATGAGGTGTGTGTTGGTCCCCATGGGTCAGGAACTATGAACCAGAATAGCACTAAGTTCCTTGACTTTGCAAGAAGTCATGGACTTAGGGTGGCTGGTTCATGGTTTCAGCGCCCACAAGCTCATCGCTGGACTTGGTATTCCAACGCTGGCGGTGTGGCAAAGGAGATTGACCATGTCCTCATTGTCGGACGTTGGAGGATGATCCAGAACTGCAGGGTCTACCGGAGTGCTCAGTTCCTCAATACTGACCACAGGCTTGTTGTAGCAACTCTAAAGCTACACCTTAAATCCTGGAGAATGGTACCATCCCAGCCTAGGCTGGATGTTGCCAAGCTCAGGGATGAGAGAATGGCTGAGGAGTTTGTGAACAGGCTGAGTGGACACTTGGGGGGTCTGGGTGCTTTGGGGGGTCCTGAAGAGTTGTGGAGCGCCTTCAAGACCACCGTCCTCGATGTTGCCGGTCGATGTCTTGGAACTCACCTCAGGGCAAAGAAGAATTTTGTCTCTCAAGGGACACTGGAAACCATTGATCAGAGTCGCAGGGCCAGGCTGAATGGCAGAGCTGAGCTGTTCAGAGAGCTGAGGCGTAAAACTGTACGTGCACTGAGGGTGGACAAGGAGGCCTATGTGCGAGGAATCTGTGAGGGGGTAGAGCATCACCTTTGGACAGGTGATTCTCGTCCCGCTTACAGGGGAATTCGTGTATTATGTTCATCCAAGCCCATCCCTCGGAGCACTGCAGTTCGAGCAGAGAGTGGTAGGCTCTTGACAGAGGTGTCTGAAGTGAAGGCCCGCTGGGCCGGTTACTTTGAGCGGTTGTACCAGGCTGATCCCCCAGCTGTCGAGTTGGACGTCAAGGGTATTACAATCCCTGTTGCTGACCCACGAATCAACTGTGGTCCACCTTCGCTTGTGGAAACACGGGCAGCGGTGAACCAGTTGAAACAGGGCAAAGCTCCAGGGATCTGTGGCATCCATGCCGAACTTCTCAAGGCTGGTGGAAATGCTGCACTCGCGTCGTTGCATGCAGTTTTGTGCTCTGCCTGGAACACAGGCATCATCCCAACTGACTGGAAGAGGGGCCTTGTTGTCCCTCTCTGGAAAGGGAAGGGTGATCGCCAAGATTGCGGCAACTACCGAGGGGTGACGCTGCTCTCAGTGCCGGGCAAGGTCTTTGCTCGGATAATTCTTGATAGGGTTCACCACCATCTGCTTGAGCACCAGCGTCCAGAGCAGTCAGGCTTTACACCAAAGAGGTCAACGATTGACCGTATCCTTGCCCTTCGTGTCCTCACCGAACGCAGACGAGAGTTTCGGCAGGGGCTGCTTGCAGCCTTTGTTGATCTCTGTAAAGCGTTCGATTAAGTGAATCGGGATGTCCTCTGGAGGATTCTTGGTCTTCGTGGGGTGCCACCAAAACTGATCGATCTGATGTCTGAACTCTCTGGTTCTGAGAGTGCTGTGAAGTGTGGTGGTACCACCTCTGACTTATTTCCAGTTGTTACTGGAGTTCGTCAGGGATGTGTACTTGCCCCCACACTTTTCAGCACTTGTATGGACTGGATTTTAGGGAGGATGTCGGAGAGATCAAGTTGCGGTGCATCGTTTGGGAATGTCAAGATCTCGGACCTTGATTTTGCAGACGATGCAGTCATCTTTGCGGATAATTTAGACATCCTTTTGGGGGCCCTCGAAGTGCTGAATGAGGAGTCGGAGCCGCTGGGATTACGGGTCTCTTGGGTCAAAACTAAGATCCAGGCTTTCGGTGACATCTTGGATGCTGCTGTCCTGTCTGTGTCTGTCTGTGGTGAGGATGTTGAGGTCGTGGAGAGATTCATTTACCTTGGCAGTGATATTCATGTCTCTGCTGGCTGCGAGTCAGAGGTCAATAGACGTCTGGGTCGGGCCTGGGGAGTCATGGATTCACTGGATCATGGGGTGTGGCGCTGCCGGTACCTGTGCGGGAGGACGAAAGTCCGAGTCTTCAGGTCCTTGGTACTTCCAGTCTTGCTCTATGGGTGCGAGACTTGGACTCTGACCAAGGATCTGAGACGGAGACTTAATTCCTTTGGTACCAGGTGTCTTCAGAGAATCCTTGGCTATCGCTGGTCGGATTTTGTGTCCAACGAGCGGTTGCTGAGAGAGACTCGGATGAGATTTGTTACCTGCATAGTCCGTGAGCATCAGTTGCGGCTGTATGGACATGTGGCTCGTTTTCCTGATGCTGATCCTGCTCACCAGATTCTCTCAGCGAGGGAGTCTCATGAGTGGAGGAGGCCAGTGGGCCGACCACGTGCCTCATGGTTGCAGCAGGTTGACCATCATCTCAAGGAGATGGGGATGGGCCTGGCATCTGCCTGGGGGATGGCCAGACGGAGGCCCCTGGAGTACCGGCGGAAAGTGGACGCAGCGACGCGCTCTTCTGGCACATGCTCCCATACCTGACCTGACCTGACCTACTCGAGATAGGTCATTATGCAAATGAGCAAAGTAGTAGTACTCATTAGGTTCTATAAGCATGTAAAGATTCATTCGATTCGGTTCAACCGTCTTGGAGCTAGTGTACTTTGAATTTTCAGCGGAATGCTCAATGGCCCTCGGACATCCAAGTTGAGAGGGTTACCATTTGGAAACTATAAGATATAGAAAAAAATGGATGCCATATAGCAGATAGAGAATCACCTTACGATTATGCATACCAAATCTCTTCGAGTTCCTTCTCCTGATAACTACTCAGTTTCCTGCAAAGTTTCATTCGTATCGATGCACTCACCTGGTCCTTTGGGGGCCTTCAATTTTCGCCAATTTTCGGGCATACCCCATTTGTAGGGGGCGCTGCGGGTAAACTATTCCATTTATCACAAAAACCGGAATATATTTGGTAGAGAATCACCTGTAGATGATTTTTGCCAAATTTCATAAGCCTACGTGGGATAATGGCTTTCGGTATTGATTTCGCGTGAAAGGTTCTGATTTTGAAGGTTTTTCGGTTGTTGCTAGGGAACCAAAGCATCCCTAGCAACCATCACAATTTCCAAAGCACGAGGTCATAAGATGTACCTACCACCCGAGTTTGGTCAAAATCGGCCCACGTTTACTACTAATTATGCTGATAACAAACGAGCAAACATCCAAACAAACATCCAAACAAACAAACAGAATTACTGACAATAAGGATCACCTATTTCGGCGACCCAACAAACAGACAGACATGCAGAATAACAAAATCAACTGAACAATATACTTGAAAATTCTTCGATTTTGCAAATAACGAACAAACAGACAAACCGACAGAATCAGGTGAAAACAACCTCCTTCACCTTCGGTGGCAGATGTAAAAAATTGAGATTTTGGTTAAGATTGAGATTGAAAAAAAAAAGGTTAAGATTTAACTTTGCAAACTGAGTGAGTCCTCATAGTCTTTGCAATATTTGTCCCCCTATCCTCCTTGTTCTTTCAGCCGTCAACTGGCTCAACGATTCCTCTCTTCCCTTACCTCCACAACCCCCACCAAATGTGTTTTTCCTTCACTCCTTCTTCAGGGATATCAGAGCCTGGTACATGTGTCTCACTTAAAGTTAATTAACGACCAACCTGTGGTTGAAATATCCCGCATGAGCCTCCCCCTTAAACCTTCTGCTCTTTTGCAGTCTTTACAGACTTTGATCATGTTGCGTCCAAAATATATTCCATTTGCTTCCCATTTCATTCCTGCTGATATATATCCCTGCTGTTATCGCTCTCCATGTTCTCTAATAAAGAATATCCAATGACAGAAAGAATATCCAGAAAGGAAAATTAATTTTGCCATTTCAATGAAAAGCTCTCAGAGTTGATAGGAGCCATGCAAACCTTCACGAAGTACTCGTTGGTCAAGGATGTAGAGCTGGACTTGTGTGCTAGAAATTGGGCATTAATTCTAGCTGAAGGAAGCAGCACATTAACGGTATGATTTATTGAATTTGGCAATAAAGAATACAATGTCCCCCCACTAACAAGGTGTTTGTACCACGCGTGCTTGTGTTCTGAAGCATCTGTACTCATCGGAATCATTTTGTCGTCAAATTGGAACAGTCATACATCAGGCTGGAAAACCTGCCACGCCGTCTTTGAGTTTGACGTGGCATGATGTGTACTTTGAGAAGTCGTTTAACCACCGTGGCTATTTTGCCCATTTGTTTTAGAAAAAATATCATAACAATGACCATGACCTTTGACATTTTAACACAATTATCAATTGTTCTTCTCCATATTCTCACAAGGGTTTGTTGAAAATTTGATGAAAAAGCTCAAATCGTAAAAAAATGTTATGGCCTGCACAGACTGTCATCATTATTATGATCATTATGTAACTTAACACTTTTATTATAAGCATGATGTTGGATTAACAGTTAAGGTGGCTGGCTTGAGATCTTATGGTCTTGAATTTGAGGCCCTGTTTTTTTTACCAAAGTTGAAATAACAACATGTGGGTTGACTCGGCCTATCAGCCTTCTGAGATTAACAAAATGAATACCAGCTTACAGGTAACAGGTACACCTCATCAGTGGCACAGCCACACTTCCAGAAATTATGCAACCAGAGGATATGAGAACTGCATATGAAACAACTGTCATTATGTATCATTTTTATAATGTGCCTTTATTTCTATCATTATGTAACATGATTATTATCATTATTTACCATTTTCATAATCACTATTATTATGCAACATGATTTTTTTCATGATTTACCAATTTTCATTATCACTATTATTATTTTTAACATTTTCATTATCACTATCATTATCGACCATTATCACTATTACTTTTTACCATTTTCATTATCATTATCATTATGTAACATGATCATTATCACTATCATTATCGACCATTATCACTATTACTTTTTAACATTTTCATTATCACTATTATTATGTAACATGATCATTATCACTCTCATTATGTAACGTGATTTTTTTCATGATTTACCATTTTCATTATCACTATTATTATTTTTAACATTTTCATTATCACTATCATTATGTAACATGATCATTATCACTATTATTATCATTATGTGCCATTATCATCATCATTACTATCATGATTAGCCATTATCATTGTCACTATGTATTATAATTATCGTTATTAACCATTTTCCTTTTCACGATGTATTATTATAATTTTCATCATTATCACTATCATTGTGTACCATTATCATCACCACTCTGTGTTTAACGAAGAAGCCCTGAACACATTTGATAGTTTTACCTGCCGAGAAATAAACAGTTTACAGGGAGAGACCTCCATATTATCACGCTTTTCCCTGAGCAACCACATTCCCAAATTTGTCTTCAAGGGGAAAAAGAACCCGCAGTCTCGCGCTTGATTTGATGTGTGGTGGCCAGGCTAACAAGGGCTATTTGGTGTTACTATGACTTTGCCCTTTGACATTTTGACCCAATTGTTAATTATAATTTTTTTTCCTCTATATTCTCATATCAAAGGTTTGTTGAAAATTCGATGACAAAAGCTCAACTGGTAAAAACGTTATGACCTGGACAGACAGACAGACAGACAGACAGACAGACAGACAGATATGGATACAGAAGCATTTGCAAAACCCCATCTCTCCCTGTACATGGACGGACTAATAATGTTGTTGCGGTTCTACAAATCCGCATGCCTATAATGCAATGGCACCCAACATACAGTGATCCCCAGGCAGTTATTTCATTAGTCTTCATGAAGATAGACTTCCCCTCATATCTAGTGGGTTAATAGCACGAAGTGGATTGTGTGGGTCCCATAGTTAGGTCTATTAACTATCTCTATCGCCTATTCTGATTTATACTCCAACCCTTTCAATTCAGCCATGGTACAAAGCAAGCAAGCACACACGCCATTCAAAATGCAATTTAATAATAAGCACACCATGATGCCTCTCGTGGATTGGAACCACCCCACTCCCTCCGTTAAACACGACACCCTCTACTGCATGGGCATCGTGTGCCATTATTTCATTCAAATATGCACGCCAATTTACAACCGGCATCTCACCTTGCTTCACACCTTGCTCACCAAACCTCACCACTTCGACAACAAATGCCTCTTGCACATGGGAAAAATATTCCCGCACCCCCTCGTACCACTGAATCGCTATAATTTGCCACTATACATACGTCCGCTATACTGGACGACTCGGACAATCCTTGGGACTGAGCGATGCGGGGCCGAGCAACAGACGTGAATAGCTTGACCGCATCTCACAGGGGATGTCCCGGGTGGGCACGCAGAATTGATACGAACCTCATCCAGTAGCCAGACCATGACAAGACAGGTGGCGAGGAGGGTCACAGGAACAGCGATGCAGGAGTTTGGTACGAGGCCCGCGTGTGCATTTTGGCTCATGAGGGAGGTCCGTGGGTGGAGGGGAAAGTCCGTTGCTATTCGGCATTCAGACTGCACTGGGAGCATGTTCAGGGCCAGGTTTCCGGCTCGAGGAGCATGCCCTATTATGAGTCAGAAGCTCCGAACCATGTCGAACCGGATGGGCGACTGAGACAGTTTCCGGCCCGAGAGGCTCGCCGGATGAGGCTAGGGCCGCTGTGGCCCAATATAGGAGTGGGATTCAGGTCACATTGCATCTCTTTCGGGTCATGACCCCACCCTTTGCCCGGGGCTTATAAAAGGGAGAGCACGGAGCAGTTCGTTCTCTTCTCTGCTCCTCTCTGCTCTTTGTTGGCTTCACTTCATTGCCACTTCTTCACTGCCTCCCCTTCACTGGCTCTTCCCTCGCTGTTGGTATGCGATTGTGAGGACGTGCTTCTTCCTGAGGGCCTGGTCCGGGGTGACTGCCGAGACTCCCTGCCGGGCTGTTAATGTTCACCACCCCCGTGCAGCTAGATGGACCAGTGCAGCGCACACGTTGCCACGAGCACTGGCAAAGTGACAATACAAAGCCATAGATAACGCACCACATCTTGAGGTGGGAACACTCAGTTGGAGCATCCCACGGAGGTACACGCTATATAAACAGACCTATACAAGGCTAGGTTAAGGATCTTTCGCCTCACGCATCTCTATCTCTATCTCTATCTCTATCTCTATCTCTATCTCTATCTCTATCTCTATCTCTATCTCTATCTCCATCTCTCTCTCTCTCTCTCTCTCTCTCTCTCTCTCTCTCTCTCTCTCTCTCTCTCTCTCTCTCTCTCTCTCTCTCTCTCTCTCTCTCTCTCTTCTTTTCCACCTTTATATCTACACCGCACCCCCCACATTGCACTACAGCACACCTCCCACTCCCACACCTTAGACACCACCAGTATTCCTCCATCCTACCTCTCTATAAGTGTACTAGGTTGCGTTGGTCCGTCGACTGCACCAGGTATTTGGAGTCCGTTTATTCTCATCTGCTCTCTTTTTCTCTGGGCTATATCTAATCTTCCTCGGGTTTGTGTGTGTATGTGATGGCACTTGTACTAGTTTAAGTTAAGATTGTCGAAGGTATAATGGGATAAGTCTGCTCTGTGTCATCCTTTGTAACATTGCCTGCCTATTGCCACACCCCACATATTTCTTGCTTTCCCTGTGGTACATACAAATAAACCCAATTTATCGTGCCACATACCTTTCTCGCCATTGTAAATAAATGATGTATAGAAATGTTCCCAGCTCGTTTTTGACCTTTCTTTCATTGGTCCAGCATGGTTCGCACTCTAGTCTAGCCAGGGTGTTATCCCCCAACAATCTGTTTTCTAGTCGGTATGTGCTTGACAGTCCCACTCAAGTGTATCTGATCTTGTACAATGATCCGGTTTGAGCAAATGTGTACCGAGGGCATGTCCCTCGGTAATTAAATCACATGACCTTTAGGTAAACGGTATCAGTCGGAGAATACTAAGTCACGTGGTCAAGTTATTGGCGTTCACGGTCGATTAGCGACCTGCCGCATCACAAAGTTATTCATTTGTGATGGCCTGTGATTCTGGAGTGACTGGTGGGAACCCGAGGTAGCTTCCCCCCCCACCCTCATGGTCTTCCTCACCCCTGATCCCAGGTGTGCAACAATATGCTCATTCTGTTTGCTTCCCCGGTCTATCTGCATGAAGATTCTCTCTTAAACTACTCGACCACGGACAATAAAACCCATTTTCCTTAAAAAGGACTTTTTCCGAGGAGTTCTGGTTGTATATTAGTTTTTTCCCCATTACGAATTTTTTTTTTTACCATATAGCTTACTTAACCACTATTTTCACTGAAGAATGATGGAATGTTGCATGCCTGAATTAAACCTGTTTATTTTAATTACTGTTAACATTGTTCTATATGAACGAGAATAATAATGGTGTTAGTATGGTGAATATACTGGTTCTGGCTCACTTTTCCCCATGTAAATGAATGGGGGATTTTCAGCGATTCATTTTTTTTTCCCTAAAAATAAACCCCCTTTTTATCCCAAGGTATATTTATTTGTCTCCCCTTTTTAACCTGGGGACACTTTTATTTTTTTCAAATAATCCATGCAATAAGATAAAGATTTGTTTAAGTACTAAAGTGGTAATGTGATTTGTTAAAGGTGATTCGAAAGAAATATCTGAAACGTCTAACCCTCAGGACACTCTTTATCAAATAACTGATGCATATTGTTTAGCTCACTCATTGAACCTATAAAGATTTGTTCATTCTCAAATTCCTTCAATAGTTTAATTTTCTTTGCACAATAATCCCCATCTAAAATATTGAAAAACAAAACATTTGAATCTTTATATTTTTTAAGATACCCCTTTTGTGCTATTACGAAATGATAAACTTCTCTTAATGCTCTTGTTTGACCACCTCCTGAGCCACATATCATTTTGAGATTATAGTAAATTGTTTTTTCATTGTTCAATTGATAACCATCAAAGTTTTCAGTCCATTCAAGGATATTCATATTTTTCTTTACATCCTCTAACTTACCAATTTTTAAATTGATTCGCTTATTTGTTTTATTTACCTTTGTTTTAGTTATTTTTTCAATAAGACTTATTTGATAATTTTCACATTCATTATGTATTCCATTTATATACCAAGACTGAGATTTTCTCCACTCTTTAGTTTGATTAATACTTGGTTTGACCATTTATATATTGCAAAAAAACGCGGCGGTAGCCCTTAAAAAACCCTAACCCATCTTCCCATCGTTAAAACACAATCTATTCTATTCACTCTATCATACAATATCCATATGGAACACAATCTATTCCATTATCTAAAATAAATCTCTTATCATCAAAGGCTCCTAATGCCTTTTTATTTACTTCTTCACTATATATGTTATGTTTATAACTTCTTATTGTATTCATTTTCCTATATTCTTCTTTCTTATTTATCAAACAATTATAATAATTTCTAAAAGTTATTGATTTCTTTATTACATATTTCTTTATTCCCTTTAACCTCTTATCAATCTGATCACCATACTTATAAGCATATGCCTTTGCTCTCAATCCAATAAACTCACTCATTACTTTTCCACCCAACTCATCCTTAAACTTACTAATAACCTTTTCATTCTTTTTGGAAAATAACTCACTCTTCTTGCTGAAATTACTTGTATCATATACTCCAATATTTTTCTTCATATCTTCATAAACATCATCAGTTTTTATATCTAGGATAAAACTATCAGTGTCCATATACAACAATGAAACATTTTCGCCATACTCTTTCTTTAAGTCATTATACAAATAATCATACATCAATATCTTTGATAAATCAAGAACTGCTGTTCCAATATAAATTGGTTTATCCATTACAATACTTTCCTTTTTCATATGAATTGCAGAAAAGTTCTCTGAAAAAACCTCTTCTCTCTCAAAACTTGGTTTATTTATCAATCTCGAAGCTTCTTTCCAAGATGTTGCGAATCTAATGTTTTGCCTGTTTCTAACATTTTCCATAGTCTTTCCAAATACAGCATAATTCATTAATTTATAAAAGTCCCATTCAAATTTTACTTTTGTATTTGCTCTCATATCTGTATTGAATTGAATATACTTTTTCACCCAAGGACTTTGTTTCAATTTTAAAACTCTATGAATTTTAGCTACTCTCAATCCTTCTCTGAAAAACTGTTTTAAGCTTCTCTGATGCAAAACATATCCCTCTTTATCATAGAATGTTGTTAATAACTTTTCTGTTGATTTGCCTTTAATATTAAAACTTTTATGATAATCACTGAACCATTCTTTCTTTGGGGTTTCTTTCTCACATGCAAAAGGAAGGTCTTTATGCTTATTATGAAGATCACTCAGGTACCTCAAATCAACTTCAAAATAATAACCTTCTTCTTCGTCATTCAATTCCTCTTGAGAAGAAATAACAATATTCATCAAAGCCTTTTCATAATCCTTTTCTTCCACCCACTCTAATTTACCATAAGGCAGAGATTGAGACATTGCCCATCCATACAAATTATTAGCATCAAAATACATCAAATAATTACTATCTTTTTCACTATCATAATTTGGAAAATATTTATTATTTGCTTTAGCATATCTTTTTTAACATACTTGTGATATTCCACCTCTCTTGGACTTCTCAATCATCAAAAGCATATCAACATCACTGATTAAATCTATATCTTGTTTTGTCATTTTCAACATTGCACTCCAAGCTAAACCAGGAGCTGTGAAATAGTGGGCAGGATCTAATCCATAACAATTTTTATTATGACAGAGTGATCTAAAAGCTTCAAACACATCAGCTAACAATAAAACATCTGTTTTTAGATATAAATCATGATATTCTCCAAGGTTCTTTATCTTAAATATTTTCCATATTTCTTGTGCGTGTTTATATTCCTTATCACTTATCTCTTCTTCATAAGGGTTATTATAGAAACTTTCTTTTGAAGGAAGTTGTGTTTCTTTAAATCTCAGAAATGAATCCATATAATCATAAGGATAAATTCCCTTACTTGTAAGAATTTTCTCTTTACTTTGAATTTCATTCCTTGTTTGAATTTCCTCTCTCGTGAGAATTCCTTCTTTAATCAGAATTTCATCTTTAATCAGAATTTCCTCTTTAGTTAGAATTTCATTCATTGTTCGAATTTTCTTGATAATTAGAATTTCATCTTCAGTTAGAATTTTTTCATAAATTTCCTCATTAATTAGAGTTTCCTCTTTACTTTGAATTCTCTCTTTAATCTGAATTTCCTCTTTAGTGAGAATTTCCTCTTTTGTAAAGAATGAATTAAGATTTGGAAAAGAGTCCGTGGAACTTAGATTTGATGGGAGGTAGGCTTGTGGTGTTCCCATAAAATTGTAAGAATCTAGAAACCTAATACGAGTTAAAGGTTTTGTGAATATTATTTTTGTAAATGAAATATACTTTTGACTTGTGTTTGTTATGGCAGAAATATTCCCTGGTGTTTTTGAAAGTTCATTTATAAATAGATGTGTATCATAGTTGGCGCTGTTGTGAAGAAAGACTGGAATAAAAGAAGGTAATTTATAATTAAGATTACAACAGGAATGAGCAGGACCTCTATATTTACCAGTAAGATGACAATGATCCCTATCTTTAGACTCCTTAATTTCCCCCTCACAAATATGACAGATATTGTTCTTTCTAAATTCTAATTTTTCTTCTTTAGTTAATTTCATCGGTTCATTTGTTTCTTTCATTAATTTAGTGAGTCTTATACAATCCTTTTCTAATCGTTTTACAAACTCTTGTGAAGCTTTTTTTCCACTATAATGTTCAAGTTTGTTATACTTTTCTCCAACAGATGATTTGATATAATAACAGAAACCACAAGGAATATGTTTTCGATATTTATTTGTATATGATTCTTTTGGATTAGGAGAAGCAGTATTTATCTTTTTAAGGATACATTCAAAATCAGCGTATATCACAAATGGGTGCATGATGGATTTATTATAATCTTCAAAAGAAATCTTTTCACCAGGTTTAGGCATTGTAATTACAGCTGATTTATGATTACTACAATATTTTGAATGTTGTTCTAATCGTTCTTTTGTATGAAATGAATTAAGACATCGCTTACAAGGATATATTTTGTTTGCTGTTCTGAATACCTGAGAAGAGATTACTCTTGATAAATTATTGATGTATGTGTAATGTGAATTATTTCCAACACTAAAATATAAAAGATCAATGTGTGTTTCTTCATTTTTATAGTTGTTTGAAATTTTTAATATTTGAACTTTGTTTGTATCCATTAATCCATATACATTAATAGAAAGATTATTCTTTTTCTCAAATTTAGGAATATCTGTTAGTGGCATTGGGAATTTAAAATCTTTAATGTCCAAGGTATTCTCATGTTTCATATATTGTTTTACTCTTTCTGAATTACATTTTGGTGGATGAAAGTGAGCAAGAACAGACCAGAGAAAACATTTATTATCATTGTTCTTTATATTAACAACTGCCTTCTTTAGTTTTATTTCTTTTGGTAATTCAATATAAGAAGAAGCTTCAAGAGGGTTTGATTTTAGAATGTGTATATCTAAAAAGATGATTTTTAAAAATATTGAATCCACTTCCTACCACTGTATTATCAACATCCTCCTCTTGTTTTGATAGTTCTTCATTAACCCCACTATTCAAAAAATCTTGAAATGATGTTATAAAATGAAGATCTGTTCTCATATAAGGAGTTTGTTCTTCATCTTGTCTTTTCATATTCATTTTCACTCCCATATAAAACTTTAAAGTTTTCATTTCTTTTAATGTCCTTTTAATAACTTTTTCAACATCAGGTTTCACTATTTCAATTGATTCAGCTATTGATGATGGACCGGATTCTCCAAATTGAAAAATCCTTATTTTTATATGCCCTTTAAATGCCCCATCAGTGTTTTCAATATAATAGTCTCCCTTTACCTTACACTCATTTTTCTTGTGTTTTTGTGATTGAAGATGTCTATTATAACTTCTCTTCAAAACATCCTTTGAGCAGATATCACAATGTTTTCTTTCCAACTCAAGAGGAGATATTTTATGAAATAGATTAAATGTGTGTTTGTTGGTTCGGAGGTGTTTTCTATAATGTTTATATTTGTGATTACATCGCATAATGTTGTATTCACCATATTTATAAAATAAATCTTCGCTTAAACTAATATTTTCTTGATGAAAATTTCGTTTATTTTACAGGTGAATCTGTGCTTAAAACCATTTTATCCTCCAACTTTTTCACTTAATAAATACATATTTCAAGACACAAAAGACAAGTTTCAATCAATCTCTTCATTTGTTAAAGATACTGAGAAATATGTCAAGGATGTAAAATTGAACAAAGATAAATATAACAACTATTGGATAAAAACAATTATGGTAAATAATGAGTTCTTCAATTTCCTTCAGTGGTAGGGCTTTTAGTATACCTGGTAGAACATCAATTAAAGTATCTCTAACAAAAGTTTCTCCTCTCCTTCTGGTAATATATTCAAAACTAGAAAAAGCAATGAAACAAGAAAAAGTATCAAAAAACAAAAACCTTATGGATGAAGCTTTAGAAAGAAAAGATAAGACCATCTGTAATATGCAAGGAGAAATTTGTATTTTTTTCAACAACCCCAAAGATGTAAATCCTGATGAAATAAAGGATGTTAATATATCAGGTGAAATGACATTTCGTTCAATAGCAGTTAACGATCATTTTAAAATTACCTTTAATATAAAAATGTTGTCGTTGAATCTGGTAATGAAAAAAAGTATATTGATATCGATGGTAATTTTATTAAATATGAGTCAATATACAATTGAAAGTATAGATGAATTTCAGTTTAAGTAAAGTTTTACTTTATAAATATGCTTGACTTTCCTGATTCTCCATATGACAAATTTGAGAATTGTCCTGCGTGTGAAAGATGGGGATTAAACACAGAGTCAAAAGCCTATAAACCATGTATATTCTGTGATTATCTTCTAATTAATGATAATAAAAAATATAAAAAGGAAAATAATTCTTTTAGATTTACACCAAAAATGAATTACTTTACAAGATTGATCAGAGAAATGAATGTAAAGTATGAGGGTGATAAAACACCTTTCCTTACAAGGGAAGAAACTGAACGTATAAGAGAAATGTTCAAAGGATTGTTGTTATATATTATTCATGGATGTAATTTTCAGGGAAATATCAACACAAGATATTGTATAAATAAAATAATGGATTATCTTGAAATTAAACCTGAACTTAGGATAAAATATAGAGTTTCTAAAAAAGCCAATAATAAATTAAATAACCTGTTTTCCAAATATATAAATGAATGATTTTTTACCCATTTGGGAAAATAAGATAAAATTTAACAACCATAAAAATCTCCCAAATTCATTAAGATGTCTCATAGTTGGTTCAAGTGGATGTGGAAAAACCTGCTTACTTTTAAAGATGCTCCTCACTCCCAACTTTTTAGATTATGATAATTTAATAATTTTCACAAAGTCGAGTTTTCAACCAGAGTATCAACTACTCTCACAAGGTTTTAATGCTGGTCTTCAAAAAGAAGATATAATCGGTTTATTTAAAAGTCAAAAATACCGAAATGATTATAACATTGAAGATATAATTCAACTATTTTGTGATACACAGAGATGTAAAAAGAAATCAAATCCTATAACTTGTATTCTTAGTGATAATACGGATGATATACCGTCTCCCCAAGATTTGGATAAATCAAAAAAGAACCTCGTTATCTTTGATGATTGTGTTAATGAGAGAAACCAAACGGTAATGGACAGCTACTACACAAGAGGGAGACATTCTTCTTGTAATTGTATTTATCTTAGTCAATCGTACTTTCAACTTCCTCGTCGTTCCCTCAGAAACAATGCTAATACTTTTATTTTATTCAAGTTAAATTCAATAGATATCAATAATTTTTGGAGAGATAATTGTTCTACATTATGTAGTAAAAAGAAATTTGAGGATTACATGAAGCACACGACTGAAAAATATAAATATATTGTTGTGAAACAAGATGAGATATTAAGGGATATATTTTTTGTTTTATAAACAATTACATATATAAATGACAACTATTATTGTAAATATTGTGGGTAAATCTGCTTCTGGAAAAAACTTTCATAAATCAAGGTTCTTGTGTAGTACAAATGAGAATATTGTAAATTTACTTGAAAAACACCCCGTGATACGCATTGTATCAACAACAACTAGAGCAATAAGACCTGGAGAAGTAAAAGGTGAAGATTATCACTATATTTCAGTGGAGGAACATATGCGATTGAGGAATGAAGGTCAAATATTTGAGGAGGTTTCTCTTGGTACAACAAAATATTCACATTGTAAGAGTGAGTTAAGGAAACTAAAATCTGGTGGTCTTGGGATATTAGAAACTAATCCAGAAGGAACGAGACAAATTATTAAACATCTGAGCGGAGAGAAGATTTTATCATTCGGTTTTGATGTTGATGAAGAAACTCAACGCAAACGTATGAAAAGCAGAGATGCAAGTATTAGTGAAGAAGAAATTACAACTCGCATTAATGTTAATAAAGAATTTGATGAAATATTTAAAGAAAAGGATTTATTTGAACACATCTACTTGAATGATGAAGAAAAGGAAAATTTCCCTGTTGATCTTTACAATTCATGAAATGATATTTTACAATAAATAAATGGATGCAAAAGAAAGAGCAAGAAGATTTAAGGAACATCAAGAGTTGGTTTCAAAAGTTGTAAAACAGCAGGAAGACATAAAGAAGAAACGCAGACAGAAACGAACGGGCGAAGAAGCATTTGAAAGAAAACAAGAGAAATTTTTTAAACCACTTTTAAAAACTTCCCAAGAAACAATTAAAGATGTTTCCACAGTTCCCACAGTAGAATATACTCCTAAAAAACTTCAAATGTTAAAAGATTTTGATCAAATGACGGAGGAAGAATTAGAGCATTTAGGAGAATTAAAGGTATATGATGATGAAGGTTTATTTCAACAACTGGAAGAGATTAATCGACCCCCTGATTATATTGTGAATGCTCTTCAAAACAATGAATATTCAGCAGATTCAAAAACCAAAGCAGGACTCATTCCAACAGAACAACCAGCAATATTTCATCTTGTTCAAGAAAAGGTATTGATATTTAATGATGAATTAAGGTTCTTAGGTTCTGCTCAACCCCCTGTTAAACTAACTCCGAGATTAATGTTTCTTCTCACAAAAGATGGAAGACAAGGTTCAACTGTGAGGGATGAATCAAAGTATATTGATAAACCATTGGATATGAAAAATAATGATGATAGAGTATATATTGATCTGCTGAACACTCTAAATTATAGGGTTAGTATTTCTAGTAAAAGTAGGAAAAATGAGAAGGAGAAACACATTATCCAGGCTTTAAGTATCCTTGGTTCAGGTATTAGATTTCTTCCAAATGACCCATCGCAATTAGTTAATAGACTGTTATTGTTGTTAGGTAGTAAGAAGGCTGGAAATAACAATTGTTTTAATGAAGCATCAGCCATTTTAGACCAGTTGATGAACATGAAAATAATTAATAAATATCAATATAAAGACATTTTATCTCATATTAAATAAGATGAGAAGCACAATCCTTAGTTTCAATTTCACAACAAGTGACCACACATCTTCATTCCCATACCCACTGCAACTTGACCCAACAAAAGAATATGAGGCATCTTTATTGTCCATGGAAACTTATAATACCATATTTAATATAACTGAAAAAATGACAATTTAGTTATAATCCCGGAAGTGGATACAAAACGATATCAGTCTCACCCGGAGCATATGAGATTTCTCAAATATCTTCCGAAATTGCTCGTCTTATGAAAGAACAGGGTGATGAACCAAAAAATATTGTTATAGACATTCAAAAACATACTTCAAAATCAACGATTAAAGTTAAAAATAACTACAAGGTTGATTTCACAATTGATAATTCATTTAGAGAGTTATTGGGTTTCTCCTCAAAAGAGATTGAAACTAATGGGATGTTTTACAGTGATAATGTCATTCAAATATCCTCAGGAATAAATTCGGTGTTAATTCACTGTGATTTGATTGATGGTGCTTATAATGATGGAAAAAAAACAAATGCAATATTTTCATTCAGCGCATACTCAACCCCAATTGCTTATAAATCAATATGGAACCCAAAAATTTGGTTTATCTCCCTGTATCAGGAAAAACCATACACAGAGTAAATTTTAGGATAACCGACTAAGATAATCGTATGATTTCTTTTAATGGGGAAGTTATATCCATCAGAATTCACCGACGTGAAGTTTTCCAATAAATAAATACGATGGTTATTGTGAGGAAACACGAGTTGGGAAAATATAAAATAATTACAGGGGATGGGATGTTCCTTTCCCCATACTACAAGGGTGAAGGTATGTATCTTGGTAGAGGATACTATAAACCTAAGAGACAAAGGGGTGTTGGACATCAATTTAGAGGAGATGGGATAATTGATACTCTTATGGGTATTCGTTCAACTATTCTTAAACATAAAGATCTAATTGGTTCAATTGCTTCTGCTGTGGGAAATGTAGCAGGTGCTGTAAAGAGCATAAAAGATGCCCAGAAGGAATCTCATAAATTACAAGCAATAAAAGAAATTAAGAAAGGCAAAACTCAGTTGTCCCCCCAAGAACGACAGAAAATAATTCGAATACTTGGATCAGGGTTTCAAAAGTTTTAACATCTTTTTTCCTAAATAAATACAAGTATGGAAGCAATTGATAGTATCTATGATTTGGATGATACTATTATTATCTCAAACTCCACTAAAAAAGAAGATTACTTCAAGGTAAATGCAATAACTGGAACAGACTGGAATACGAATGGTACAAAAAGTTTTGAAATAAATCATCAACAAACCTATTTGAATCTCTCCGAAAGTTTCTTGTTGTGTAAATTTAAATTCACTAAGGCTGGGAATAACACAAACGCTACACTTGTAAATGATTTCTTCTGGAAGATGTTTGATAGTGTGCGTTTGTATATTGGAACACAAGAAGTTGAAGCGGTTGATTATGTCTCTGCTGTATCTGAAATGATAAAATTTACACTCTATCCATTCAGTGATAGAATGGGAAAGGGGTCTGTCGAAGGTTTTATTCCTGATATGTCAATGGGAACAAACACAGATCCTGGATATACTCAAAGGAAAGGAGCGTATAATGATGATACAAAAGCAGAAAATAGTTTTACTGTGGCAGTTCCTCTTAAAGGTATATTTGGATTTTGTGATCATGATAAAGTTCTGTATGGTCTTAAAATTAGATTTCAACTACAAAGCAATGATAATGAAAATAGATTGCTTTTTGGTGTTGGTAGTGCTTTTGGTGAACAGAATAAATTTGTAATTGAGGAGATGAGTTGGTATATCAGTGAATATACTCCTAATCTTAAAACAGAAGAGATGTTGAATCGAAGACTTAACTCAAAGAAACCACTCAGTGTATCATACCTCAAAAGAAGATGTCAACACGTTAAACTCAACCAAACTACTTACACGTGGAATTTGGGTGTTCTGGAAGGAAAGCCACGATATCTGTGGATCATTTTTGAAAAGCCAGATGGTGATACTGCGACTGAGAAGAATAATGCATTGAGTGATAATGCTAAGGTGAAACAACTTCGCGTTTCTCTAGATGGAACATTTTATCCACGAGATAGATTGGAAATTAATTGGGAAAAAAATGATTTTGCTGAAGCATACAAGTCTTACCAAAAGGTGTGTGAAAGTAATGGAAATAAAGAACCTATTTTGGATATGACAGCATTTAAAAGTTTGTATACAATCTATGCGTTTGACCTGAGCGCTCAAAAGGAAACTATAGTCTAATCAAGTGGATACTTCCCTATACATTGAAAGAGGAGAGAGTGAAGAAGTTGATACATATTGTTTGCTTTTGGAAGAAACAGAATTGCAGATTAATACAGATAATGGTGTGATGATTAGACTCACATAATTTTTTGTTAAATAAATGAGTGGCAAAGTACCAACTGGGGTATATGTGAATCAAATCAATCTTCATAAACTATCATCTTGTGTTCAAAATCAAAAGCCTTGTACGATTAACGTTAATACAATTCAGAGAGAAGGAGCAGAAAGAATTGATGTTTTGCTCACAAGAGAACAGGTTAAAATCTTGAATGACACTGGCTCACTTAAAATTAAAATGACAAAACCAATGTTGAAAAAATATTCAATAAGAGAGACGAGTGGAGGATTTCTCCCATTTCTAATTCCTTTATTTGCTGGTTTAAGTGCGGTTGGAGCATTAACGGGTGGTATTTCAACAGCGGTGAAAACTGCCAACGAAAGGAAGGCTCAACTCCAGGCTCAAAAAGAATTGGAAAGACATAACAAAGAGTTGGAGAAACAAATTAGTGGAAGTGGTGTAATTGTAGATTTTGCTGAAAAACTTGAAGGTCTGCCTGATAAAGCGAGATTGTTAGTTGGAGATATGCTTTCTTCTATAGCACAAGCAGGTGTAAAATTAACGAAAAGAGGTAATGGATTATATATTTCTAAAAAATAAATGAGCATTGATGAGTGGTTTAAAGAATTTGGAAAGAATACAACATCAAATTTCAACTTGTCAAATATTGTAAGAAATTAAAAATTCATAATGTGGTTATTTGTATGAGAGATGAATTAACAAATGTGCCGAAACATACAAAGAATATTATTATGAACTTAGAAGATAATAATGGGAACGGTTCTCATTGGGTTTGTATTTTTAATAGTCAAGACAAATATTATTTTGATAGTTTTGGTCTTCCACCACCTGTTGAAGTCATAAAATTCTTACAGAATGGTGTTTATCAAACATTTCAAGTCCAAGAATTAAATTCCAAGTGTTGTGGTCAATTATGTCTATATGTGTTATTTCAACTCAACAAAAATAAAAAAAATTATGATATTATTTTTAATCTAATATAAATGACTTATGTTGGTAAAGATGGTTCTATCTTTGGTGTATCTCAAGAACTGGATATTGATTTATCAAATTATTACACAAAGAAGCCTGGTGTTGGCTTAGTGGTTAGGATGGTGGCTTGGATCCCAGGGTCCTGAGTTCAAGCCCCGTTGGCTGCTGAATTAACACCAGGGGGTTGACTCAGCCTGTCATCCTTCCGAGGTCGGCGAAATGAGTGCCAGTGTACTGGTCCCGGTGTATGCTCCGTTTAGAATAGGTGTACCATATCCCTGTGTGTTGTAAGAGGCGACCAGGGTTGGCGTCAGGAAGGGCATCCGGCCATAAAACATTGCCTCAAGAAAAAGCCAAACCCCTGCACAGCAGGGAAAAATGGCTGTAAAAACGGTCATTTTTTTTTATTATTATTACACAAAGGCACAGGCTGAACGACATAAATATAATATAACCAAAAATATTAACATGAAAAATGCTTATAAATTAAAAAATTATCCAAGCCCGACTGACGCGAATGACTTGGTGAGATTAAGCGATTTATAACAATATATATCCTTAAATAAAACGGCCGTGTATTCCAAAGATACAGAAGTGTTGATATTATCTCCAGGTCATACAGAATTCACAGTTCGAATTAAAATAAATTTTTATAAAGAAGGGCGTATCGTTTGTTTTGAGAATAGAACAATGGGGGTATGATATGAATGATTTAGGGTATAATTAGTCATTCAAAATTAACCTCGAAGACCTGGAACAATTAAATCAGTCTCGTAAGGAAGAATATTATCCACTTGGTATTGAGAATGAGTTTTGTGGGGCCACGATTAGTAAACAACAAATAAAAGAATTTAATAAGGGTGAATATAATAATGGTTTTGCCCTTGTTTATATCATGAAAACAGAAAAAACAGGATTATATGTAATAAGTAAGGAAATACAAAATGATTTAACTATGGGAAGATGGGGAGGTGTTTAGTGCCATAATACTATTCTAACATATATTTCTAATACATAAATGACAGCAAGAAGGCTTCAAGAAAATTATCATTTCTGTGTCCAAGCATACCTTCAAGAAAAGGGTATTCGGTATTTTAATAAATATGTTCTACAACATAAGAATGAGGTATTTTCAATAAAAGATTGGCATTATGCTGATGTTGATAAACCGACAACTTTAGATTTAATTAGAATGTTAAATAATGAAAAAAATTATAAAGTTAAGAAAAGGTAAGGCTCTTTTAGAAATTCAAAAGAAATTTTATTGGTTTCCTGTTGTAATAAAAATTATTTTGGATACAGGAAGAACAAGAAATCCTGATGAATATATGTCTGATATTCAATGGGGTGTAAGCGATTCAAGGATAATAAGGGATGAGGAAGGATTTGAAGAAGAGAGGGAAGAGGAGGAAAAGGAGAAGAGAGAGAAGGAGGAGAGGGAGAGGAAAGAGAAGGAGGAAAAGGAGAAGAGAGAGAAGAGAGAGAAGTAGAGGGAGGAGAGAGAGAAGGAGAGGGAGGAAAGAGCGAGACAAAATAAATATCAAAATATGGAAACCAGTGAGATTAAAAAAAGATTGGTGGTATTACAGAAAATAACTCAACCCACCGAGGAGGAAAACAAAGAATTGACAAGTCTATTTGCAATACTTTCGACAAGAATATTGACATCGACAAGATATTCATTTTAATTCAAGTTTTTAATTTTTTTTTTTTCTTAAATAAATGGAGGAGAGAGTGAAGGCATTTCTAAGTATTCTTTATGTTTTAAAAATTAAGATTCAAATGTGCATGTTGGAAACTAAAAAGGTTTTTGCACTCTGCAGGAATTTTTCACATAAATAAATGAGTTATTGTCTCAAATGTAAAAAGAAAACTAATACTAAAAATATTTCATATATTAAAAGTAAAAATAACAGGGTTATACAAAAAGGTATATGTTCGGTGTGTGGTTCAAAAAAAAATCAATTTATCTCCAAACACAAACGAGGAGGAGATATACAAAAGTTTTTATCAGGAAGTAAATTTACAACTACTGGAATACCAGGGGAATTACATCTTCCAGGGTATTCTTTCTGTGGTCCAGGCACAAACTTGGATAAAAGATTAGATGAGGCAGACAATCCTAAATCCTGGAGTAAACCCATCAATAGAGTTGATGAAGTGTGCATGAGACACTATATTGATTATGGGAATACCACAACGTTGGAAGAAAAGCATGAAGCCGATAGAGAAATGTTGTATAATTTGTCTCTGATACAAAATCCAACCTTGAGAGAAAAAGTTGATCGGTTCATTGTGAAGAAGATGATCAGTGCTAAATTGAAACTTGGACTTGGAAATTCAAAAAACTTATAGGCTCTAATGATGTCATTAAGACTGAAGAGCAATTAGCTCATGAATTACATAAACCAATATTCACAAAGTTTCAGAGAAGGAAAGTTTATTCCAAGGAAGTAGATTATATCTGGTCTGCTGATTTGATTGAACTCAATAATGATAAGGGGTACAAGTATGCTTTAACCATTATTGATTTGAGGAGTAGATATGCATGGGTTGTACCATTAAAAAACAAAACAGGTAATACTCTTATGTTAGCCTTTCAACAGATATTTAATAAAAGTAAGAGAAAACCTAAAAAATTGTGGACTGATGAGGGTAGAGAGTTTTATCACAAGACATTTATGAATTTTCTAAAAAATAACAGTATTACATTATACAGTACCTTTAATGAAGGGAAGGCAGTTGTTGTTGAACGTTTTAATCGTACCTTAAAAGAGAGACTATATAAAAAATTCACAGAACTCGGTTCACAACAATGGTCATCTTTTATTCAGGATATTGTGGATAAGTATAATGACACGATTCACACGTCAACGAATAGGAAACCATCACAAACATTTCCAAAATTAAAATATGAAAAAGAGATTAATATCAGCAAACCTAAGTTCAAAGTTGGTGATATCATAAGAATATATAGGTGGAAATCTCATTTTAAAAAAGGTTATACTAAACGATGGACGAACGAACTTTTTAAAATTGTTTATGTAATAGATACGGTTCCTTGGACTTATAAGATATATGATTTGGAAGGGGAAGAGATTTTAGGTTCATTTTATTAACAGGAATTACAAAAGACAAAAATAAATTGAAATTTTTTGACTCCGCCCCTTTTTGACTCCGCCCACACAAAACCCACCCACATAAACCCCACCCCACACAAACCCCACACAAACCCCACACAAACCCCACCACACACAAACCCCTCACAAGCTCCACACCAAAACTCCACCCCACACAAGCTCCACACACACAAACCCCACACAAGCTCCACCCATATTCATCATATTCACATAATTAGTGATTAGTTAATTAGTTCCCCACACACAACATGTTTATTTCATTAAAAAATTATCCACCCATCCACACAAGCTCCACTCATCCACCCATCCACCCATCCATTTATCCACACAAACCTCATCCACATAAGCCTCATCCACATTCACCCCTCCCACATAAGCCCCACCGAAGCTCCGCCCACATAAACCCTACCCACATAAACCCCTCCCACACAAGCTCCACCCACATAAACCCTGCCCACACAAACCCCACCGAAGCCCACCCACATAAACCCCACCGAAGCCCCACCCACATAAACGCCCTCCCACAAGCCCCGCCCACACACGTCCCGCCCACACAAGCCCCGTCCACATAAACCCCACCCACACAAGCCCCGCCCACATAAACCCCGCCCACACAAGCCCCGCCCACATAAACCCCACCCACACAAGCCCCACCCCCTCATCCCCCTGTGCGCCCCCACCTTTGAAACACCACCTCCCTCATCCCACCCCCACCCTTCCCCACACACACACACACATGGGGAGGGGAGGGGTGGGATGAGGGGGTGATGGGTCGTTGGGGGAGCGCACCTACCCCCCCTGACCCCCCTCCCTCTCCTTCATGTCTTAATCCTTTTTTTGAAATTCAAAATCAAGTAATTGTAAACAAAACAAATATAATGAATCAAAATTGAAAATATTAAATATTCATTTGCGAGAATGTATAATCTTTCCCAGCAATCTTCTTCAGATGTCTTGTGATTTCAAAACTCAGACACCATATTCTGTTTTGAAACAAAAAGTGGATAATAATTAGGTTTTATAAAGATAATTACATGGTAATATGAGTAAGCCTGGTGTTGGTTCTAAGTTCAAGCCTCGTTGACCACTGAATTAACACACCAGGAGGCCGACTCAGCCTGTCATCCTTCCAAGGCCAATAAAATGAATTCCAGTGTACTGGTAAAACCGCGTCCAAACTAATGATGCAACCAACATAAGACGACATTCCAAAGAGAGAGTGATATTAATAAAAGAATTACTAAATAATAATTCAGAAACATTTACCTCCACAAAATCATGTGTTGTACCAGATTGCTTCACCAGCTGATGTTGTGTGATCGAGCTGAAAAAAAAAAATAATGAGTCAAGGGTATAGATGGAGAGACAGACAGAGAGAGGTAGGTAGAAAGATAGACAGAGAGAGATACAAAGAGACAGACAGGGAGAGATAGAGAGAGACAAACAGACAGGGAAAGAGACACACACACACACGCACACACACACACACACACACGCACGCACATATACACACACACACACACACACACACACACACACACACACACACACACACACACACACACACACACACACACATACACACACACACACACACACACACACACACACACACACACATATACACACACACACACACACACGTGTCTCACCATTGGTTTAATTTATTCGAGATCAGAGGCCGTGATAAGACTTCGTACCAGTCATTATAAATGTTTTTCAATTCTCTTCTAAAATCATTGACCTCTTCAATAAGAGCATTCATTTGATGCACCTCATCGTGATATGTATTCTCCACTTCTTCCAAGGACCTGCCAGGAAAAAATATATATTTTCGCATTATCACGATTTAATTTATAATCAATTGCTTCATTGTTCAAAGAGGAAACCATACACAAACTTACCAACTTTGTAGTGAGCTGTTATCTTCATCGGAAGAGAGTGAGTCCATGTCTCAGTTTTTTTTACCACTGGTACAAGATGGCAAAAAGATCAGAGGCCGTGATAAGACGTCGTGTCAGTCTTTAAAAATGTTTTTCAATTCTCTTCTAAGATGATTGACCTCTTCAATAAGAGCATTAATTTCATGCACCTCGTCGTGATATGTAAACTGCTCTTCTTCCAAGGACCTGCCAAGAAAAAAAAAAAATATATATATATATATATATATATATATATATATATATATATATATATATATATATATATATATATATATATATATATATATATATATATATATTTTTTTTTTATATATATATATAAAATATATATATATATATATATATATATATATATATATATATATATATATATATATATCAGAATTATCACGATGTAATTTATAATCAATTGCTTCATCGTTCAAAGAGGAACCTATACACAGGCTTACCAACTTTGTGTTGAGCTGTTTTGTTCGCGGAAGAAAGATCGCTCATGTCTCAGTTGTAAAAATGAAAATCCCGTCTGGCAGAAACTTTGTCTGGCGAATCACTTATAAAGCAACGATGAGGAGATTGCTTAATCATTGGGTGTGGCCACAGGAAATGACGCTTCGGGAGAGACAGCTTGGAAAATAACTGGGAGATAGATTCTCAAATTGTATGAATCATTTTTAAAACATACTTAAAATACCCTAAAATGGTTTTGATTAAGCATGTTTTCAGTTCGTGTTCTGAGATAAAATATAAACACGAGACCTTGTCTCACAGAATAGTTCCTATTTTTTTCACAGCATGACTGTCCAAAAACACTTCCTCATTCACACAGCACGACCGTGTCAAAAAAAAAACACTTCCTCATTTTCATGACACGAACTGAAAACATTTGAAACAAAACTTTTTTTATGGCGTGGTTTATGCACAAAAATGATTTGCAACTCGGGCGGTGGCCAGATGAGATCATTAAGAGAAGTTTATCATTTCGTAATGACACAAAAGGGGTATCTTAAAAAATATAAAGATTCAAATGTTTTGTTTTTCAATATTTTAGATGGGGATTATTGTGCAAAGAAAATTAAACTATTGAAGGAATTTGAGAATGAACAAATCTTTATAGGTTCAATGAGTGAGCTAAACAATATGCATCGGTTATTTGATAAAGAGTGTCCCGAGGGTTAGACGTTTCAGATATTTCTTTTGAATCACCTTTAACAAATCACATTACCACTTTAGTACTTGAACAAATCTTTATCTTATTGCATGGATTATTTGAAAAAAAAAAGTGTCCCCAGGTTAAAAGGGGAGACAAATAAATATACCTTGGGATAAAAAGGGGGTTTATTTTTAGGGAAAAAAATATGAATCGCTGAAAATCCCCCATTCATTTACTTGGGGAAAAGTGAGCCAGAACCAGTATATTCACCCTACTGTTGTTAACAACGAAAGAAAGGGGGTAGAGATTGTGAATTTAATATTCTGTCACTATTTACTTTCAACCTTGTTCTAAACAAATGGGGATAATGCAGGAACAATGCAGGCATGTTATAATTACTCCAGCATTTGCCTTCATTGAGGACTTGGGGATGGTTGGGGGTGGGCAGAGAAGGGGACAGAGTTGGGAGAGGGGGGTTAAGGATTTGGGGTTGGGAGGGGGGTTGAGGACTTGAAGAATGAAGGGATGGGGATGACAGAGTTGGGGTGGGGGAGGGGCAGAGAGTTAGGAGAGGTGGGATGAGACTTTGGGGGCGGGGGTTTAGGACTTGTGGTGGAAGAGGGGTTGAGGACTTGGGATTGCGAGGGGTGTTGAGGAGTTAGGGTTGTGGGTGGTAGTTGAGGACTTGAAGTCACATTTTGCATTATGCAGAATTCCTGTGGGTCCCTGCTCGTACAGTATAATATTGTTGCTGCAACGCAGTAAATATAGATAACATAAACATATGGCTGGTGGGCTGTTCTGACTCATTACTGGAGTAATGGACTTTAATTTCAGCTCAGCATAGTCCTACCAGTGAGAAGTTCTGTACTTACGAGTGCACGTAAGACACGTAAGCTTGTTGAAACAAAACTCGACCGAGGAGGAAAACCATGTCACTCATGGAATGACAATAAAAATCGTATGATAATGAGAATGACAATGCTGCATACTAAATTAGCTTGTTTTCAGTCCATCGCCAGAAAAGGCCTCCATCAACTCACATTAGGAGTATTGGTGGACTCCCCAAGCTTGCCGAATGCAGCCTGGTGAGAAGTCATCCGTACAGCCTTCACCAAATAAGCAAGTGCCATACTGTCCAGACTGAATCGTAGAACATGTAACAAAATGAGCACGGTGATTAAAATTTCCCTCAGGCCTCATTACATTTGGTTTTATGTTGCAAAGAAAAGGATGTTTTGTTTCAAAGAAAGACATGTACAGTGCTTAATTGTACAAAAACAAGGAAAGGAATGATAATTGCCCAAAGAATATTAGCGAATGAGCTTTTATCAAATTAAATAGTCTTTACTAATTATCTTGACACCTTCCTCCAATGACAATAGGCAAGTCTTGATGGGTATTTTACTGTCAGCATAGCATTCAAATTGGCAGTGCATTTACATCCAAACAAGTCATGCTCATTGCAGAGATTCACCAAATTACACAGCCTTCTTTTCTTTTTAAGACAAAGTGTTTCAAAATCAATTATCTTGTGCACTTGCTTTTCTTGCTGAATGTTAAACACAGTGCAAACGTTCTTCAGACTGCTGCAAATATCACACGATGCAGAGACCTGACCTGGGTTTCCATTTCGATGTGGTGGATGTTCTCTCATCGACTAAAAAACAAAACTCAGAATTCTACGTCTGCCTTCCTCCCGTATCTCAAAGGAAGACAGCAAGCATGGAAAACAGCTTGTCAAACCAATTATTCCATTTGAAATATATAACCTAAAAGGCGAAGACCGAGTATGAAATTCCTCGAGCACCAAGAGTGAAAATCCAGGGTCAACACCTTTTCATCTCGTGCAAATATCAGGTGGAAATTAAAAACCACTAAGGCTCCTTTTGGATTGGCTGCACTGATGGACCAGCCAAGAGAAGTTTGAACTGAGTATTAATGTGTAAGAAGTGACTTTGGAACTACAAACTTTGTTTTATTTACAATCAGAATCTAAAAGTGAACATTGATAATTTTTGTAGGGTAACACTATTCATAATATAGGTTTATGTGAATAATGGTAAAAATTAGAGTCCTGACAATTTCATGTCAAAATGTTGAATCAAAATAGGGGATTAAAATCCTTAAGTCTTCAACTCTTGAAGGGGATCCACTGCATGCTGATAGAAGCTAGTGATTCAGAAACTCCCTTTCGAAAGGGTGGGTTCAAAAAATGTTAAAAAAAATAAAATAAAATGAAATAAAATAATTAAAATACATATATACATATATACATATATACATATATACATACATACATACATACATACATACATACATACATACATACATACATACGTACGTTCGTACATACACAGCGTCGGTGATGTAACGGTTAAACCGTTACAACATCCGGTCTGAATCTGGGAAATCGGTGGTTCAAACCCCAACCGAGTCAGAGCAAATGCTTTAAAATAGGTAAGTGCTGTTGAAATGGTAGTTGCTGTTTTCTCTCTTGATACTCAACATTTAAAAAGAATAGAGCACGGAAAAACAACCAGAGATTGGCAACCATTGCAAAGACTTTATGGGCTTAATCGCCTCCACCTGCGTAGATGTTTCTTGTAAGGGAACTAATCCGATCTTCGAAAGAGGTTGTGCCACTGTGTATGGAATAATGCAAGGCAGCTGCATTGCTTTCAACATATAGTCAGCTGTCTTTGTTGTTCTTACAGTGTATTATAAATGCACCTCTCGTCGTACAGTTATTTATACATCTGTCACAGCATTGATCTCATCAAAAAGAGGTTGAAGAAACATTTGTCATTCAAAGGATCTGATCTCCATTCTTGCACTACCATGTAGATGTGAACTGTACAAGTGTAATCCCCATCGTTGTGTATTTGCCGCGACCGTCATTTCGGTCCGAAACTGTAATGCGTCTTTTTCTAGTCTCTCTGCATAGACTCGTGCAGCATGCAGTCCGTTTCTGCCATTTTGTGTCATTTTACAAGGCACCGTTTTCTGTACTTAGCTAAAATTGTCACTTCACTCTTCTTTTGGCACCTCCTGACATGAATAAGTAGCAGCCATTATGTGCAGTCGTGACATGAATGTGAGCAGCTCAGGAGTCGTCTAATTCCCAGCGGTGTTGTAATGTGATTGTGGCCTTGCCATTGTGGGCAGTAAACAAGAAAATGTTCCACAAGCATTTGCATGTACCTTTTCACCTCGGTGCATGTCCATTGAACGAATGCATTCATTATTTCAGCGTGACGGCACATTATCCGCATGGCTTTTCGAATGACCCCATAACAACCGTTAAGGCATGTTTTCGAAATGAAATAAATAAATGTGAATGTGGCATGACTCACAACATGGTCAACTTCAAAATCTCAATGGGTGGCCTTCTTACAGAGACGTGAAGATGCAAAAGATGAAAAGCTGTTTGTCTCACAAATCTGACTCAAGACTGACGTTGACAAATCTCAACACATGCTCGAGTTTGTAATTTATCAGTTTTTCAGCATGTTTCACTTTGTAATTATGATGTATATACATATATATTTATAGGAATTTATATACATATATTTATATATATATATATATATATATATATATATATATATATTTATATACATATATATTATTCTATATTGGGTAGTCGATGTCGTCGAGAAAAAAAAAATCTCAAAAAAAATTTTTTTGAGCTTTTTTTTTTCTTTCTACCCTTATTATCAGTATTTTATTTTTGTATACCTTGTCGAGGACGTATGAGAGCGAACACACAACGCACAGCAAGGGGGCATGAGACAAGAGGGGTGGGAGTGGGAGGGACAAAACAGTGGGGAACTCGATTAGGAGATCTGTGGAAGGGAGAGGGATGGGACGGGCAACATGAGGAAGAGAAGATGGACATTACAGGGACTTTCAGGAAGGAAAGCAGGGGAATTGAAGGAAGTGGGCTTGGGTGGATTATCGGGGGACGAAAAGATCGAGGATTTGGATGGGGGATGATAAGAGGTGGTGGTGAACAGCTGTTTTGAAAGCCTGGAGGGAAGAAT
Source organism: Eptatretus burgeri (assembly GCF_056783735.1). NCBI lineage: Eukaryota > Metazoa > Chordata > Myxini > Myxiniformes > Myxinidae > Eptatretus > Eptatretus burgeri. Next base: position 119,747,454 of record NC_140965.1, on the reverse strand, counting down.
GGGAAAGAAAAGGGGTTGTTGGCGGACCTTGAGCGCCCTGTGGAAATGTGGTGGGGACAAATCGCAGAGAGAGCAGGGGGGGGGCAACGCTGGAGAGGAGACGGTAGAAGACAGAAAGACCACCGACTAACCTGTGCTGATTGAGTGAGAGGCCCAAAAAGTCAGTTTCATTGCAGGAGATGCCGATGATGCTAAATGCCCTGGTTTCGACAGCGTGAAGCCTGAGAAAGGTGGGAGGTGGAGCACCAGCCCAGAGGGGAGAGCAGTACTCTATCAGGCGACGGACAAACGCTTTGTAAGTGGTCAGGAGCTCAAGAGGGCCGAGGAAGGACCTTGCACGACGGAGGATTCCCAGTCGGCGACTGGCTTTTGAGGCGAGGTTGGAAATGTGACTTTCCCAGTGAAGGTCATGGCAGAGAGTGAGACCCAGAAGCTTGAAAGAAAAGACTTCTTCCAGAGGATTGTTGAGAAAGTGGATGGGGGGGGTTCAAAATGGTCCTTTCGAAGAGACATAGTGAGAGTGTGAGATTTGTGTGGATTGAAAGACATGTTCCACGTGTTGGACCAGTTTGTGATTTTATCCAGATCTGCAGTGAGCGAAGAAGCTGCTGCTTGCAGAATGCGGGATGCCCGATGGTACGGCAGAGGGTGGAGTCATCAGCAAAGAGATAAAGAGCATTTTCCAGAGAGTCGGATAGATCATTGATGAAAACCAGAAAATGAACAGGGCCCAGAACGCCACCTTGAAGAACATCAGCCTGGACAGGAAGAGGGGATGAAAGAACTCCATTTAGGGCCACACGGTGACTGCGACAGGAGAGGAAGTCAGCGATCCATGAGTGGAGCCATGAGTGGCGAGCAATGAGTGGTATTTCCGTCGATATGTTGGGTAGTCGATCCAGTCGAAAAAAAAAAATTTTGATCTACCCTTATTATCAGTATTTCCGCCGATATGTTTGGCTATCTGTTGGGTAGTCGATCAAGTCGAAAAAAAATTGTTTTTGAGATTTGTTCTACCCTTATTATCAGTTTTTAAAATGGCGATTTCAGTTAATACAATGGCGATTTCGATGAAACTTGGTTGGTAGGTTGACCGATTTGTGTGCAAATGAGAACCGTTGCTCTGGACATCACCGTTGCCTCGCAACGGGACTTTAAAAATTTTGAAAAATCATAAAAAAATTATTTTTTCGAAAATCAAAAATCGGGCCACGAGCGACTGTGGGCGGTACATTCAGCCATATTGTCAAAATTTCCAGCCAGATCCTATGAAAACTCTCGGAGAAGATAGACTTTGAATGAACCCTGGTCGAAAACAATAAAAAAAACGAAGTTCATTATATCTCAGAGACTATGAGTCAGATATACATGAAACTGGTATGGTCGGTTCATGGTATGTCCTAGTTATGTGTGAGAAAGAACCGTTGCTATGGACCCCTCCGTTGCCTAGCAACAGCCGAAAAACCTCTAAATGTGGGGGTATTTTAACGAAAAACAATCTGCAGCATTAACCCTTGAAGCTGGAATCATGGAATTTATTGTGCTTAATCCTCAGGTGATTCCCCATCGAATGGGCCCATCGCATCGGGTTCTATTGGGTAGTCGACTTCCCATGTCCACCTACCGGCTTGTTTGTCTGTCTGTCTGTCTATCCCACTGTTCGGTCCAGTGCTCCGTTAATACAATGGGGATTTCGATGAAACTTGGTGGGTAGGTTCATACTATGACCTAGTTGTGTGCAAATGAGAACCGTTGCTATGGAGACCACCATTGCCTAGCAACGGAACTTTGAAATTTTTGAAAAATCCCCAAAAAATTATTTTTTCGAAAATCAAAAATCGGGCCATGAGCGACTGTGGGCAGTACATTCAGCCATATTGTCAAAAATTTCCAGCCCAATCCTATGAAAACTATCGGAGAAGATAGACTTTGAATGAACCCTGGTCGAAAACAATAAAAAAACGAAGTTCGTTATATATCAGAGACTATTTGTCCGATATATATGAAGCCGGTATGGTAGGTTCATGGTATGTCCGAGTTAAGTGTGAGAAAGAACAGTTGCTATGGACCCCTCCATTGCCTAGCAATGGCCGAAAAACCTCAAAATGTGGGGGTATTTTAACGAAAAAACAATCTGCATCATTAACCCTTGAAGCTGGAATCATGAATTTTCTTGTGCTTAATCCTCAGGTCATTCCCCATCCAACGGGCCCATTGCGTCAGTTTCTATTGGGTAGACGACTACGCATGTCTGTCTACCGGCTTGTTTATATACATATATTTATAGGTATTTATACATATATATATATTTTTTTATATACATATTAATATATTTACATACATATTTATATATTTATATTAGCCTGGTGTTGGCGTAGTGATTAGGGTAGCTGCTTGGGATCCAAAAGGTCCTGCGTTCAAGCCCCGTTGGCCGCTTGAATTAATACCATCATTTATAATCATCGGCATCTCCCGCAATGAAGCTGAGTCTTTGGGCCTCTCACTCAATCACCGCAGGTTGGTCGGTGGTCTTTCTGTCTTCTACCGACTCCTCTCCAGCCTTGCCCCCCTGCTTTCTCTGCGATTTGTCCCCATCACATTTCCACAGGGCGCTCAAGCTCCGCCAACAACCCCCTTCTGGTAAAACTACCAAAATCACGAATCACTGCTCATCTTCACTCTTTCATTCCTCTTTTTTCCCGCCTTTGGAATAAACTTCCTCACTCTATTCTTTCCCATTCTTCCCTCCAGGCTTTCAAAACAGCTGTTCACCACCACCTCTTATCTTCCCCCATCCAAATCCTCGATCTTTTCTACCCCCGATAATCCACCCAAGCCCACTTCCTTCATTTCTCCTGCTTTCCTTCCTGAAAGTCCCTGAAATGTCCATCTTCTCTTCGCCATGTTCCCCGTCCCATCCCCATCCCTCTCCCTTCCACAGTTCACCTAATGTGTCTGTTCCCCACTGTTTTGTCCCTTCCACTCCCGCCCCTCTTGTCTCATGCCTCCTTGCTGTGAGTTGTGCGTTAGCTCTCATACGAGCCTCGACCAAGGTATACAAAAAAAAAAAAAAAATACACACTTGGAGGTTGACTCAGCCTGTCATCCTTCCGAGGTCGGCGAAGTGAGTACCAGTGAACTGGGCCCGATGTATGCCCTGGTTAGAATAGGTGTACCATATCCCTGTGTCATAAGATGCGACCAGCGTTGCATCAGGAAGGGCATCCGGTGTAAAACCTGTGCCAAATCATTATGCGGATCATAACGAATGATCCGCTGTGGAGACCCCTAAAGGGAGCAGCCAAAAGAAGAAGAAGAATAGAATTTATATCTTTATATCCCATTTTTAATACATATTTATATATTTTTATATATATATTTATATGTATATATATTTATATACATATATAAATATATATATATATATATATATATTTATATATATATATAAATATATATATATATATATATATATATATATATATATATCTTCTTCCTCTTTCGGCTTGCTCCCGTTAGGGGTCGCCACAGCGGATCAACCGTCTCCATTTTGCTCTATCCTCCACATATTCCATTGACACTCCAACCACCCGCAAGTCCGCCCTCACAGTATCCATGAACCTCTTATTTGGCCTTCCTCTTCTCCTCCTGCCTGGCGGCTCCATCTTCAACATCCTTCTCCCGATATACTCTGCTTCCCTCCTGTGCACATGTCCAAACCATCTCAATCTCGCCTCTCTCACTTTGTCTCCAAACCGTCCAAACTGCGCTGTCCCTCTAATATACTCATTCCTTATCCTATCCATCCTCGTCACTCCCAACGAGAATCGCAGCATCTTTAACTCTGCCACTTCCAGCTCCGCTTCCTGTCGTTTTGTTAGTGCCACCACCTCCAAACCATACAACATAGCTGGTCTCACTACCGTCTTATATACTTTCCCCTTCACTCTTGCAGCTATCCTTCTGTCACAAATCACTCCTGCAACTCTTCTCCACCCACTCCATCCTGCCTGCACTCTCTTTTTCACTTCTCTCCCACACTCTCCGTTACTTTGGACAGTTGATCCCAAGTATTTAAACGAATCCACCTTCCCCACCTCAACTCCTTGCAACCGCACCATACCACCACCCTCCCTCTCATTTAAGCACATGTACTCTGTCTTACTCCGACTGACTATCATTCCCCTTCTCTCCAGAGCTTACCTCCACCACTCGAGGCTCGCTCAGCCTGCTCCCTACTCTCCCGACAGATCATGATGTCATCCGCGAACATCATAGTCCATGGGGACTCCAGTGTGATCTCGTCCGTCAACCTGTCCATCACCATTGCAAACAGGAAAGGGCTCAGAGTCGATCCTTGGTGCAATCACACTTTTACCTTAAACCGGTCCATCATTCCTACCGCACACCTTACCGCTGTCACACTGTCCTCATACATATCCTGCACGATCCTCACATACTTCTCTACCACTCCCGACTTCCTCATGCAATGCCACAACTCCTCTCTTGGCACCCGATCATAAGCTTTCTCTAAATCCACAAACACACGATGTAACACCTTCTGGCCTTCCCTATACTTCTCCATCAACATTCTCAAAGCAAACATTGCATCAGTGGTGCTCTTTCCTGGCATAAACCCATATTGCTGCTCACAGATCGTCACCTCTCCTCTCAACCGAGCTTCCATTACTCTTTCCCACAACTTCATGGTGTGGCTTAACAACTTTATCCCTCTGTAATTTCCACAGCTCTGCACATCACCCTTATTCTTGAAAATCGGGACCAGTCTCTCTTTTTGCCTTTCGCTGCCACTCCTTGTACTCCTGCCTACTTTCTTCATCTCTCTGACTATCCAACTTCTTTTTTGCCAACCCCTTCTTCCTTATACTTTCCTGTACTTCCTCATTCCACCACCAAGTCTCCTTATCTTCCTTCCTCTGTCCAGATGTCACACCAAGTACCTTCCTAGCTATCTCCCTCACAACTTCTGCTGTCGTTGCCCAATCATCCCACCCATCTTTATCACCATCCAACGCCTGTCTCACCTCCTCCCTAAATTTCACGGAACAGTCTTCCTCCTTCAGCTTCCACAAACTGGTCCTTGGTTCAGCCCTCACTCTCTTCCTCAACCTCACCTCTAAAGTCATCCTACAGACCACCAATCGATGCTGTCGAGCTACACTCTCCCCTGCCACCACCTTACACTCACTAATCTCTTTCAGGTTGGATCTCCTGCTTAAGATGTAATCCACCTGTTTGCACTTTCCTCCACTCTTGTATGTCACCCTGTGTTCCTCCTTCTTCTTGAAATACGTATTTACCACTGCCATTTCCATTCTTTTTGCAAACTCTACCACCATTTGCCCTTCCACATTTCTCTTGTTGAGACCATACCTACCCATCACCTCCTCATCCTCTTTATTCCCTTCCCCAACATGCCCATTGAAATCTGCTCCAATCACCACTCTTTCATCCTTGGATACACTCTCCACCACTTCATCTAACTCACTCCAGAAATCTTCTTTATGCTCCATCTCACACCCCATATGTGGGGGGCATATGCACTGATGACATTCATCATCACCCCTTCACTTTCCAACTTCACACTCATCACTCAGTCAGACACTCTCCTCACCTCCAATACCCTCTTGACATAATCTTCCTTCAGGATTACCCCGACACCATTTCTCCTCCCATCCACACCATGGTAGAACAGTTTGAAACCACCTCCAATGCTCCTAGCCTTACTCCCCATCCACTTGGTCTCTTGTACACACAGTATGTCCACCTTTCTTCTCTCCATCATATCAGCCAACTCTCCTCCTTTGCCAGTCATCGTCCCAACATTCAGAGTTCCAACTCTCACCTCCACATTTCTACCCTTTCCCCTCTCCCACTGCCTCCCGACTCGCCTTCCCCGTCTCCTTCTCCTCCTTCGCCCAGCAGTAGCACAATTTCCACTGGTACCCTGCTGACCACTGGTACCGTTGGCGGTCGTTGGTAACCCGGGCCTCGACCGATCCGGTATGGAAATTCGTTTTGTTGTCCGCATAATGATTTGGCATAGGTTTTTACGCCGGATGCCCTTCCTGACGCAACCCTGGTCGCCTCTTACGACACACAGGGACATATATATATATATATATATATATATATATATATATATATATATATATATATATATATATATATATATATATATATTTGATGGCATTCAGATTATGCGCACATATAGCAAGTATCATTTCATTTGATTATTGCTCAATAAGAGCAATCGGCTTTCATTGGGAGTGCACAATAGTCTATCCCACTCGTGCTGAAGCTAACACATTAATGGAAAAAACAAACTCATTTGTAGTTACTATTTTTTAATCATAAGGACTAAAAAGCTTTTCGACTGATTGAATTATCATGCAAGCACCGTTCCACTATGGGAGCTTTATTCCATCAAGCTCAGTGGATCGTGGAATAATGGGTCAAGAAAAAATAGTTGTTGCATCAGAGAAAATAATATTCGAGTGGATAAATCACTAATGACTGTCATTAGTTGAGCTTCACTTAGACATTGCCGTTTTGCTTCATTATGTCCATTTCCACCAAAAGGGATATTGAACAACAGAACACCTGGTGCACCAATGTTATTTATGGAAACTATAAGCTACAATGGTTAGAACATGTTAATCCCTTTTGAAATATATTTCAGCTGCCATAAGAGAAGAATCGAAGGCAATTGTGCTGCATGTCAAGTTACTGATGTCAATTTTACCATAAATGTGGCCGACAACATACTATGGAAAGCCAGGTGCGGTCCCATGCCGCCATCTTTGTGTGAAGGATAGTGAGACAGCGATGCAACGTAATGAGCCAATTTTGAATCCCGGAATAGAGGTCATTGCCATGGATATATCATTCTTAAAATGCAGCCAAGACAAGAACATCGATTGTTTTACTCGGAGGTGGATCTTTTCCATTACATCCCACAGTGGTCTATACTAATATATTTTGATGTGGAGAAAATGATGGAAAAAATTATACTAATGTTACAATAGGGTTATGGCAATGCTGACATTAATCTCAAAGTGAGCATCTGTTCCTGGCTCACTACTATAATCTTAAGTGAGGATCTAGACATAATGGAAGAAATAGATGGCAAAGAGGGATCTTGGAAGAAAGGTTTGGTCTCCAGAGGAAAAGTGCATCCCTTCGACAAGCAGCTTCTCACTAATGCTTTCACTTCAGCCAGGCAGCCCAGCTGTTAACGAATGATTTCTCACCAGGGATCACTCTAAGGCGGTTTTATGTATTCAACTGCCTAGTTATGATTAAAGTTAAATTTGAATAAGGCCATTTTAATGTGCCCAAATCCCAGAAAGTGCCAGCAGCAGTCATTTTTTGGTTGCTGAGCTCTTCCAAGGATTACTGATGAGACAGTGTGGGATAAAGTTAATTGAATATAAAGTACAATTCACACATGAAGGCCCTTTTGGAAACATTGTGCTTTGGTCATAATACTTAAATACAAGTTACAGATATACACTTTTGTGATATGTTAATGTTATTAAGCAGACAAATACCTTTTTAAAAACCCACAACGTGCATTCACGCACGTGCACACACACACACACTTCATTAATTGTACAGTATCAGCTATTCCTAAAATATAATATAATTTAAAAGATTGCTGTAAATTATGGTAACTTCACAACATGCGATATTCAACTTCATTTAAATTGTAAACCTCAAAACATAGTTCCCTGACCGAAAGTAAGAAGCTTCACCTGTAAGCAATTGTATGACTTCCCGAACATATGCATCATCACTGGGCATCGTTCTTCCTCGAGGTTTCAATCCTTTCAGCCCAGAACCTCTGCAAACAGAGGATCCACAACCTCAGTCACGGATCCACATCAGTTGATTACCCACATCAGGTGATCCACAACCTCAGTTGCATCCCAGGCTCACTGCCATCATCTTAAATGAGGACCTAGACATCATGGAAGAAATTGATGGCAAAGAGGGATCTTGGAAGAAAGGTTTGGTATCTCGATAAAAAGTACATGCCTTCGACAAGCAGCCTCTCACTAATACATACATGCACACACAGAGGTGGATACTTTGAGACCTGGGAGGGCTCCGTTCCACTTTCTGCATGCGTGTGCGGTGAAACACACACACACACACACACACACACACACACACACACACACACACACACACACACACACACACGATAGGGTTAATTAGAATTTCGTAAACCATCAAGAAGATTGTTTAACGCTGTAACAAAATTAACCTGGGGGTGTACCATGACAATGATGGGCCAAATGGCCTCATTTCCTTGTTTAGGTCGTACAGAATCACAGTTACTTCGTTACAGTCAGTGTCTTCCCGTGGCGACTATGGACCGCCATTGGATATCAATTTTCATTCTCCATATGGAATTTAAATACTGCACTTAAATATAATTCGTTTGATTCCAGATAAAGAATTCAGCTTCAAACATGACGAAGAAGGGTACCCCTCTCACTGCCGAGGGGGGAAACCGACACATGATGCTAGTGGCCTAGAGCACTGTTATTTCTTGTTTTAACATCAATTTGATTAAGAATTGCAATTTTTAGCTCGTGTACAACAAAGTCAGATTGACCTGTGAGAGCCATAATGATGTCCTTCAGTCAATCCGTCCTTCCGGGCTGTGGGGTCCATTAATATATATATATATATATATATATATATATATATATATATATATATATATATATATATATATATATATATATATATATATATATATATATATACCAACATATACCCATCGCATCACTGATGGGGGGGAGGGGGGAGTGGGGAGGAGAAAGAGGGATGGGATGGAGAGAGGAGAAAGAGGGGAGGGCAAATATAGGGGAGGGAGAGTGGGGAGGAGGGAGTGGGGAGGGAGGAGAGAGAGGGGACAGAGGGGAGGGAGAAAGAGAGAGAGGAGGGAGAGGGGAGGGCAGATAGAGAGGAGTGAGAGGGGGAGGATGGGTGGGGGATGGAGGGAGGAGGGGTGGGGGAGCTCAGAGAGGTGAGGAAGGGTGGAGCTAGGAAGGGGGGATAGAGGAGGTGGGGAAGTGGGGAAGAGGTTTGGGAGGGGATAAGCATGAGGTGAGGGGTTCTCAACTTGCATTTGGTAGTGGGATATATGAACAATTGGGGGGGGGTGGGAAGGGGAGTACAGGATTGAATGAAATGGGGTATGGTAAAACAACACGTTAATGCAGCATGTGGAGACCCACTGGAAGATGTCCATGAGAGGGAAGGGGGTTTGGGAGGAGGAAAGCATGAGGGGAGGTCGAGGGAATGCAGTATGAGGGTAAGAGAATGTGTTGTGAGGAGACGGGAAAAGAAGGCAGTGTAAGGGAAGGCAGTGCAAGGGGAAGGGAAGGCAGTGCAAGGGAAGGGGAAGGGAAGGCAGCATGAGGGGACCCACTGGGAGAAGAACATGAGAGGGATGGGGGTTTGGGAGTAGGTAAGCATGAGGGGAGGTGAAGGGTAGGCAGTATGAGGGTAAGGGAATGTGATGTGAGGGGAGGGGAAAGGAAGGCCATGCAAGGGAAGGGGAAGGGAAGGCAGCATGAGGAGATGGGAAGGAAAGGCAGCAAGAGGGGAAGGGATGGCAGCTTGATGGAAGGGGAAGGGAAGGGTGATAAAACACACCCGAACAGAAACATTTTCTTTTTAACAACCGCGTTCTATAGAAAACTGTGAGGGAACCTTTAAAACCCACGCAATGTAATTGGCAATGGTATGCCTGCATGCATAGATGTTCGCACATGCAGTGATCTTTCCACCCCTCTGGTCGGCTCACTCCGAATCTGATTCGTACATGCTGCACTATGGGGAAGCAGTTTTAAATTCAAAACTAAACCATCAGTCCTTAACAGTCCCTTAACAGAGGGAGAGGGTGGGAGAGCAGGGGGGGTGGGGGGAGGGTGGTTGGGGAGAGAGAGGGGAGTGGGAGGGGATTCTATAAGATGTGATGTCCATTTTAACGTCCATCCCAGAGGCAGCACCAACATTGATGAATCACCCTGCCTGTGATACACCACGATGACAGTTTACAGTTGTGTCAGGATTCAAACCCAGGCAAGACAGCTTAGAGCGAGCGTGCATATCTCTCAGCTATCCTGCCATGTTGTGGTGATTCATGTCACTGAAAACATTTTTTACTCATTATAATCATCTCATTTATTTTGCCTTCCTAACTCGAATATCGAACCACGGCATCGCCATCGGAGCTTGAACAGTGCTCACAAAGTGGCTTCCCCAAGTACTTGAACGAAATGGTTCAATAAACTATTAAAACGGCAACGCTTAGTTTTTCTTCAATATGAAACCTCGTATTTATCTATGCTGAAGTGATGGGTCATATAATGAAAGAAGATTGAACAAAAAGGAGAAACGTGGTGTAAAATAAAATTGCAGATTTTCAGCGAGCCAGACACCGCCGGATGCATCGCTGTACAATGTTCGGCAAAATGCAGTCAAATGGGCCCTGAACTTTGTTCAAGTCGATCTACATACAGTATTCAGTGAAAGTTCTTTACATTTTGAGGCACACATATTTCCAATGACCATAAATGGGAAAATGAACAACAATCACTGTGTACTGAAGGCTCAGCAATGGCTGTTCTTTCTAAGAAGGTTAAAACGTCTTGGTGTTGGGCATCCTGTGTTAATCAAGTTCTATGAAGCAGTGAGAGAGAGAGAGAGAGTCCTGACACTGTCATTCACTGTTTGGTATGGCAGCTCAACGCAGGACGACCAATCCTGACTGAACAGAATAAGACAGACTGCTTGTAAAATTGTGTGCGATCTGCCTTCCATCGGGAGTTCTCCAGTCGAGTAGCAAAAAGAGTGAAAGCTATCATTCCAGATAACGTCCACCTATCGCATGACATTTTTGATCTTCTACGTTTGGGTAAATCGTTATCGTTCCATCTCGACTAGACCAACAGTAACCGCTTGCACAACAGCCTTTACCCAACTGCGATCCGCACCCTCAATGAATCTGTGTCTGAAGTCTTTGTGAGCATCTCAAGAATGGTAGTGGCTATTTTACACCATGACACTCATTCCATTTCATCACCAAAATGTTGTTTGTAGGCTTAATCTATTTTGCACTAATCTAATCTATCTATAATCTTAATATATGCACAATTAATCTATTTCTCATTCGATGTATTTCGTCGTTAGGCATGTTACAATGCACAAACACTTATGGAGTACAAATGAAGGTGTTTGTGCAGGGTGAAATGATGATAAACAAGAATTCCCTAACGCATCATACTGACAAATTAAAAAAGGCCAAAAGTATTTGTACAAGTGCTTTTCGACAAAAAAAAAGAAAAGAACAAGAAAAGTGTTTCGAGCACTTTACAGAGTTGTGCAATGATGAAGGAAATGGTAAATAATCCTCTGGGGAGATGCAATTGTTGGTTGAGGATAAATAATTGGGATGGCTATGTGACTTTGTCCAGAGATCAGGATGCACACACCTTAATCATGATTGATCTTCTGTGTATTTGAAGCTCCAATCTCAATTCGGTTGACATCGTTAGTAATACACATCGTTGAATAAGTTCATTGGGGTGCAAGATGATATTTTGCAGACAACTCATTAGGTAACTTACTCCTGCTTAATGTGCAATCTTAGGGGCACAGTGACCCAACCAGTCGCAATCTCAAAGTTGTATCCTTATCCCACTTTATACTTTGTTTTTCACAAGCTGCATGATAAATAGTCCTGATGTTCTTTTAAAATTCACATTCTTCAATCATATCTTCCCCTTGAAGTGCATTCATTTTTGTTTTGATGTACCTTACTCTGTACAGAGCGTTGGTGCTGCCGAAGCAGTTTCTTTGCGAGGGTTATACTGGATGGTTCACCATTGCCTTCCAAGCAATGCTTCTCCGTGCTCCATCCTTTTAAACGCTGAGCATCAAGCAAGGAAGCAGCACGTGCCATTTTTGAATACTTTGGAAGACTCGGCTGTGGTTTGAACCACCAACCTTCCAGACTCTAAGTAGACGTTCTAACCATTACACCGCCCAATCTGGTTAAAATGCATATACAGCACATTGTTCAGAATTATCTCTAGAAAGGTTGAGGAATTTAATCGGATAGTTTGAAAAAGGTCAAAGTTTCACAAAGTTTCAAATGGAGAAATTATTAATTGGTCTCACCACTAAACTGAAGCTACAACACCGGTCAATATCTTTCGCCGGGAAAAGATTTTCCACAAATAAAAGTTCTTAGCAAAAGTTGGCCTGGTTAAAAAAAAAAAAAAAATCATAATTGTATTTTTTTTTTCCAAATAACGTGTTTTGATTGCCTCGTTTCATCAAAAAAAATAACGCTTCCGTTGTAATCTGATAATACTATGGAGAAAACAAGCATTCATAATTTACATGACAATATAATACAAGCTCCATTTCAAGTAACTTCATCACAGGAGGGAAGCCCATCAAAACTGTGCAATGTTTGCCAACCTATGCTTCCTCATCTGTGTTCTATCCTTATTAAATGCTGAGCATCAATCAAGCAAGAAGAACATACTATTTTATTTTTTTTAAGTTTTTGGTATGACTCAGCCGGGATTCCAACTATGGCCCTCCCAGACTCAGAGCAGACACTCTCACCATTATACGACCTTGTGTGGTCATATAAGTGGTCGGATGACCTCATTAGTGATTTTGCGATGCTCATAAACAATTTTTCAAAAGACGTACTGATTGAAAACGAAGCTCTGTAGATATTGGCATTTGAGGAATCAAACGAGATGAACATATCTTGAATCAGGCTCGTTAGACGGTTACAACTCGGCCTCATTCGGCTGACAATTTTGCAAATCCTTTCTTTCACTGTCCTTTTTCAAAGCCAAACACAATGTCATACAAGAATTGCAAGTTTGCTTCCATAATTACAACAATTAGATTTGAAATCAGTTAAACCATAACTCTGAGATTCGTTACAATCAATTACAATGCATCACTTGTCCTGGTGGATGACTGTGGCAGATGCAAGCCAGATTGGAGCAGGAACATGATCGAAATTTTCCAGCTGTGACGTTTGACATCCTTCAGCAAACACTAACATCTTCAAATTGATGTCTCAACATTTTACACCGGCTTATAGAATAGAACAAGGTGAAAGCAATGCAACACGAGAACAGCATGGTGCCATCATAACACCATTTTAATGAAGACATGTTATACAATGTAGGATTCTCATAATTACAAAATTAATTGATTCACACAATTGCGATTTCCAATCCTTGATAATTAATCATTGCAAACTGTTACACACACCAGTATGTTTTTACAGACACTCTCGATTATGACGAGGATGCTTGAAGGCAAAGTGAATGAGGAGCAGAACATAATGCCTGAATTGCAAGGGTTATTGAATGAGAGGCACAGAATCACTCTGAAAGAGCAAGATCAATGAGATTCCCACTCAGCTATACAGTGAAGTGCAACTTTTGAAATGCTTTGTTATTTGCTTGTTGTCAGTGCCAGTGTGCTCCCAGTTTGAAATGATTTTGCCTTCTTAGCTGCCATTACATGATTATCGAGAAGGATGTAGTGGGAACCCTTTTGGAAATATTGACCTCAAGGAATATGTGGTCACATAAATCAAAGACGAGTTTAGAGTTTAACTTTTGACCTTTTCGAAATTCACTTTGGACCCAAAGAAAGTAGATCATTTCAAGACTGTATATAAACACTGCCCCAAGGCAGGTTATATTTAGGATAGCCCTTAAAAGGTTCATTTTACTCTGCTCTCCCTTACATGTTGTTCAATGTGGGGTTAATGCAATGAAGAAATTATTCACTTAAAAACAGCTTCCCCCACCCTGCTCCCTCTCCTTGTTCCTTTCCACATTTGTGCAAACTACCAGCACCAGTTCAATCCTGTCCCGAACTGTGTTTACCTCAAACATCTGTGGCCTCCACTCCAACCTTACAGATCTCTCAATCAAGGCTGCTGTCGATAAATCGGACATCATCTGTTTAACAGAATCCTTCCTCCCACAGGAGTAACCAATTACTTTAGCGTCTCTTTCTGGTTACTGTCATATCCGATTTCAAATGCCCAAACCCCATCGTGGCAGCAGGGTTGCACTGTATATTCAGAACTCCATTTCTTACTGCCCTTGTAATGATTTTACACCTCCCAAACCCCATGAGTACCTCTGTCTGTGAGTTCCCCTCCACATTCACCTCATGATTGTCTCTGTATTGTACCCTCCTTCAAACAGCGACTCCAACTGCATCTCTCTCAGATGACATGGACCAACTTTTAACCACTCATCCCAACCCTCGCTTCCTCATTTGTGGAAACTTTAATTGGCACCGTGTTCCTACCCCTCTCTCACCAGCCATGGCACTTCAGCAAAGGAATTATGTGATTCCATGGGACTGACTCAATCTGTGAATTTCTCCCAATGGAAACTACTCAATTCTGGACTTGGTGATGACTAACTTTCCCACAAGTGTTGCGTGCTCTTCCTCTGCTCAAATTGCTTCCTATGATCATATGCTTGTGAGAGTCATCTCTCTGGCTATTCTCAGAGAGCGGCCTCAACACTGGTGAGTCTGGCTGTTTACTCAGACAGATTAGCAGAACCTGCAAGCAGCCATCTCTCTTCAGGACTGGTCTCACATATCGACTGCCCCTGATGATAACTCAGCCTGGGAATTCATCCACAGAAATAAACCTGCTCTCTCCCATGCACAGATTCATCCGATCTAATCTTCAATTATCCTCCACCACTTCTCACCAATGGTGTACTGAATCATGTGGTGAGGTAGTTGCTTTCAAACAACTTGTCCTCTCTTCCTGAAGGGCAAATCCGACTAAAGGCAATCTCAGAGCATTCCAAAAAATCCGCAACAAGTGTGTGTCCATTCTCAGTAGAGCCAGAAAACAATATCTGTCAAACCTCAAAAATGAACTTTCAAACTTGTCTCCCTCCTTTAAAACCTGGTGGTGCCTTGTTAATTCTGTCATCTGGTGTATGCCCCCCCCCCCATCCATCCATCGCTTCCCTCATTTCAAATGGCACCACAGCCGACTCCACGTGTGAGAAGGCCAAATACCTCAATTTTGTGTACCTATCACTCAGTACCCACCTTTACCTATCATGCTCCTGGACTCTGTCTTTTGTACCTGAGAAGGTGGAGAAAGAATTTTCAACCCTCGACTCTGACTCCACAACTGGACCGGACGGCATCAGCTCTCATGTCCTAAAAACCTGCTCTGCTGCACTTTCACTTCTTCTCTGCCATTTTCACTCAGTCATTTATGCTAGGTCATCTCCCATCTGCTTGGAAGTCATCCCACATCACTGCACCATCTAAAAAAGGTGTAAAAACGGATCCCCTTAGCTGCAGACCCATCAGCTGACTTCCAATCAACAGCAAGGTCATGGAATCCATAATCACAGTTGATATAAAATCATTCCTTTTCTCCAACAGCATCATCTCAGATCACCAATTTGGTGGCAGAGCTTGTCACTCTATGCTTGGACATGCTGCTCATATTTACCCAACAATGGATGAAGGCACTCAATGTCAGATATGAGGGTTGTCTCGCTGGACATAGTCTGGCACCGTGTTTTCAATCGGCTGGCATCCTGCCTTGTTTTCCAAACTCTGCTGATAGTATCCAATGCCAACTCCACACTTGGCTTCCTAACTTCCTCTATTCTCATAGCCAAGGTGTGGAACTCAACGGAATCCTTTCATCTCCTCTCCTTGTCAAGGCTGGTGTGCCCTAAAGCAGTGTTTTGGGCCCAGTCATATTCCTGATCTTCATTAATGATCTTTGATTCTCTGAAAAATCCCCTTTTATCTATTTGTTGATGACTCCACCCTTTGCCATGACATCGCTCATTCTTCAGACAGGCAAGCTTCAGCCTCTTCCCTCTCTTCAGTCCATGACAAAATCACAAGATGGTCGAACACTTGGAACATGTCTTTCAATCCTGACAAATCTCACACTCTCACTATCTCTCTCCGAAAGGAACATCTAGAACCCTGCTCAACCCCCCATTTACATTCCTAACAATCCTCTTGAGGAATTTCATCAACCACAAACTTTCTTGGGGAAACCATTTTTCAACGTTGGCCTCCAAAGCCAGTTGCCGACTCGGCATTCTCCGTCATGCAAAGTCCTTCCTTGGCACATCTGAACTCATATCCACTAACAAGGCTTTTCATCCACAGCTTGACGGAGTACTGCTCTCCCCTCTGGGCTGGTTCCCCTGCCTCATACCTTTCTCAGGTTAATGCCATGGAAACAAAGGCTTTCAAGGTCATTGAAATATCCCATGATGAAGCTGAGTCGATGGGTCGATCATTTCATCATCGCCAACAGGTCGGTAGTCTCTCTGTCTTCCACCACCTCCTTTCTGGTGTTGCACCCTCTGCTCTTTCGGTGCTATTTCCCCCTCCACCTCCTCCCCCCCAGGTTTCTGCAGGGTGCTTCTCCCTGTCCCCCCGCCCTCACCTGTCCCTCCCTCTCTCTGTTTATTTTGACCTGTTAAGTCCTGATCTATTCAGTGTACGAGCTCTTCCATAAGCCTTGATTCTGTGTCCAAACTGCAACCCCCATACCCCTGCCCCCCAAAAATAACAAACAAAACAAAACAATACATGCAATGAAGGCATCATTGACTTTAAGAAATTGTACACATCCCAGCAATTTCAAACATTTCCAATCACAGTTCTCACTGTTTTTGTGTTGCGAATCTGAAAATTTTTTGTCCTGTTTTCTCGTTAAATGTATTGTGCCAGCAACAGCCATAATTTCTTATCCCACAAAAGAAGCTTTGTTTAATGTTGCAAGTTCAGAAGGGTAAGACAACCATTCAGAATGACTTCCCCTCACAAGGGAAGATAATAACAAACCACAATGAGTGGAACATACACATGTAGACCAGACGATATGGGACAGGCAGATTATCCCACCCAAAAGCTCGTTAATGAGCACGCTGGGATTTTGTCTACAAAAATCAAGGCTCGAGGAAGAGCTCGAAGGTAGAAAGGATTAAGACAAAACAGAACAAAATGAACAGTGGAAAGATAGGGGGGGGAGGAAACACCAACTGCTTGAGGGACAAAACAGAGGAAGACTTGAAGAAATAAGGGATGTGGTGATGGAAAATATGTATACAGAAGAAAACTTGTAATGACAATACAATAGTAACATGGCAGTACTCCTCAAACGTAGAATTGAAGTCCTTAATACTGCGGCCTTCAGCTAGACTTAAATCCATCTCTTGGATACCGGTCCATGGTCATCACCAACAAGCCACCATTGCAGATCTGGTGCCACACTGAGAACTCAAAAGTCTCAAACGGGTGAGTAACTCCTTCCAACATATTTTCTACCCACATTAACCCAACCTCATTAAAATTTCTTTCTTGGCCCTTTTTTGACTCTTTATTAATGAAGCTGTCCAAGACATGGTATTCCCTCTCGATTATTTCTTACACTGACAACCCCTCCAATGCTAACCTGAAACACATCAACAAAGAGATAAATATTCCATCTGAGCCACCCAACAAGTTACCAAGCGTTGAGGATAGATTTCACATTCCCAAGATTGCAGTGGTATTGTCAACCAATCTCAAACGTCTGACAGTGGTCGGGTTTTCAGAGAAAAGACAGTGGAGCACTTACTGGTAAGCTCTGATGAACAACAATCGCTCACATGTATCTTTGGCTGGCACGAGTTGATTTGATAGTGTCGAGATGGACAATGTAAAAAGACACCTCTGTGAATTCAAGCCTCCCAGATGTCCTTGATATCATCTGGTGAAAAGTCTGCCATTCTTGGTAAACATTCCCACAAGGAACCACTTACAATGATGTATAGTTTAAACCTGAACGATAAGATGTAATTTCGTTCGGCTTGATCCTGCCTTGGGACATGCCTTTTTAATAAGAATTCTAAGAGTAAAAAGCTTTTGTCTTGAGCAGCCAGAATTCTATTGAATATTACCATTCAATTTGTATTGCCAGTGAACATCACAAACAAAATTCACTTCAAAATGCCATTGAGCAATCATGGAATTGTTTATTGGGAACAGCAAATAACTGGCAGTGTTTACATCACTGACGAGAAGATATGCAATTATTTGATCATTTTACTCAATCGTATATCCATAATCATATTATTAATGAGGTACATGCTGGCAGGATAGCCAATTTGGCATAGGGCTGGCAGGATAGCCTTGAGGTATGCACACTCACCTTTGAGCTGTCTAGCCTGGGTTCAAATCCAGACCATGCTATAAATTGTCATCCTGGCGTTTCACATGCCTGGTGTTTCATCAATGTGTTGGACATTATGCCTAAGTACCTGTTTGCCAGCATTATTCCTCGATGGATGTTAAAGATCCTATGGTATCTTTCATGAAGATTAGGTGAGTTATCACCTGCACCCTGGTCAAATTCTAAGACTTAGGCCAGAACCGTTCTGCCTGGTGAGCACACAAGGTTAGAAAAATTGGGGTCATTACAGATTAATAAAGGGACACGCATGGATGGATGTGGAGGTGAGCTGGTACACAAAAAGTGTTTTAACAAGATTGGGCTTTCTCGTCCATCATGACAAAAGTTGTCATTGTTTTGTCAACACAGAAAGTTGTTTGAACCTTCCGTTTTCAGAAAGCCGGAGCATTAGGTAATTTAATTCCTGTTCAAGACATGCTCTGTATCACCTCTCCTTGAATTTCCTGTAAAAATGCCAAAATTTCCCGACTGATGTGAAGATAATAGAACGGCCCCTTAAGTCAACAAAACAAAGAGCGAAAACACTATATAAGAATGCCTTGTAGCCAGTTGGCAGAATTTATTTCAAGAATGATTGTTTTGCAGTAATTCTGATGAAGTCTTGTAAAATGTCACCCAGGGATTCATTTAAAGCTGTGAAAAGGTTAAAACTTGAACTGGTTGCCAAGTTATATATTTTATATACTCTTAGGGAACACGTTTGGTGTGTTGGCCTGTTTAGTAAATTACCTGATAGCTCTGTCCAGGAATTTATGTGGTTCCACCTTCAAGTATTGTGTTTAACTGTGCATTTGATTAATTTTTCCATCCTACCTTTCTCTTTTGTATCCAGCTTCCATCCTCCCCCTTTATCCTATTATTATGTGCACGACTCAGATTGGATGCTCCAACCATTACACCACTAGGTCTGCCTTATTATAACATTTTTAATACAATTTATATAGTATTGGGATAAAATTACTTTCAATTAAATTTTTGGTCAAAACTGTTTAATCTAATTTTGGTAAAAAGGAAATATCAAACTACAGTTAAAAGAAAATATCAAATTATAGTTAAAAGAAAATATCAAATTATACATAAAAGGAACTATCAAATCATAGTTAAAAGGAAATATCAAATTATAGTTAAAAGAAATTATCAAATTATACATAAAAGGAACTATCAAATTGTAGTTAAGAGGAAATATCAAATTATAGTTTAAAGGACATATCAAATAATAGTTAAAAGGACGTATAAAAGTATAGTTAAAAGAAAATATCAAATTATACATAAAAGGAACTATCAAATTATAGTTAAAAGAAAATTTCAAATTATAGTTAAAACAAAATATCAAATTATAGTTAAAAGGAAACATCAAAATATAGTGAAAAGGAAGCATCAAATTATAGTTAAAACCAGACAGCTGTTGCACAGAAAATAAATCATCCGACATTCACTTTGAGGTGATTTTGGCTGAAAACGCACACACAACAAATGCAAGAAAAGTTTGTCAGTATCCACATGTCATTTAGAAGTGCTGTGTTGGCTGGTTGTTGGTATCTTGAACACCAGCCATGGAATCTCAGCAAAGGACTTCAGTGAATCCATGGAACTGACTCATTCAGAAAACTCTTACTCAGATTTCTAAAAAATGGGAAATCCTCCCTTCTGGACTTGGTGATTACTAACGTTCCCACAAATGTCATCTTCTGCTCCAATTGGTTCAACTCATCATATGCTTGTGTGAGTATGTGGCTACTCTCAGAGAACCGCCTCAACACCAGCGAGTCTGGAATTTCATTCAGTTAGACTGGCAGGGACTGTAAACAGCCATCTCGCTTCAGGACTGGTCTCCCATATCTACTGCCCTGATTTAAACTCAGCCTGGGAATTATTCCACAGAAAATTGCTCTCTATCATGCATACATTCATCCCATCTCATCTTCAACAAGAAAAAGAGCAATCAGAGATTGCAGACCCTCACCAGGACTTGTTTTATGTAGCATTTGTGTAGTTTTGTGTAGTGCATTTTGTGTGGTGCTTGCATACCGGTGTGTTACGTAATTAATAACAGACATAACGAGGACAACCACTTTATAACTGCTGGCAGTGATGACCGGGTACCAAGACGTCCCACTTTGATGCAACCCCACTTTGAACAGACACTTGACACTGACTCATGATGTTTATTATTGTTCCATTTAATTCAGAATGGGATTAAAATTAATTCAATTCACATCAAATGGAAGACCAAATAGGTCCATCACTGCATTGGAATCATCAGAAAGAACCCAAACAAGCAAAAAGCAAAGATGAAGCCATTAGGAGGAATCTGGATAGGATTTGGATTTCAACTACAATTTCCCTACCCTCAAACCAATCAACGTGCAGCCAAATGAGCCTGATTACAAAAAAGAGAACCCAGATTCAAAAATATTAAACAATTCTGGCTGTCAGACAATGCATCCGATCAGATTGAAAAAAAAAAAAGGAAAAAAATCCCCATCACTACTAGATTATAATTATGAAGCTTCATGTCGATCGATGAAGCGGTTCAAGAAAAAGGCTTTTTAAAAGATTTTCGTTTGATCCAATATGGCTGCCAGACCAAGTGACATCAATTATTTGTGAACACCCTGATGTCCCCAAAGCATGTGGAAGATATGGGTGAAGTTTCCCCTTGATCTGTCCAGCCGTTCTGGAGAGGGTGATTTTTAAAGGTTTTCGGGAATTCCAATATGGCCACTAAACCATGTGACCTATAATGTCATAGGTGGGAATGTTTTGTTCCTCATGGATATGTGGTCATAGCTGTAAAGTTTCACCAAGATATGTTGAGCCGTTTCAATGAAGAAGATGTTTGAAGGTTTTATATTTTGAAATATGGCTGTCCAACCACTGACCTATGATGTCATCATTGTGTTTTTTCTGTCAACCAATTCATCCCAAGATGATCCTCAAAATTTTTCATACTGATTGGATGTAGTGTTCTAAATTTGCAATTATGACATCATAACGAAGAAACCTATAACATCATTCCAAAAAATCCTACTCATTCCCCATGAGGAGTACTTGACATGTGCTAAGTTTCAATTTTTCCCATGGTGCAGTTACGGAGATACAGAGGTCCAAAGTTTTTCCTTCTTTTCAACATGGCTACCAAACCACGTGACCTATGATGACATAATTATAATTACACCATTATGCATGAGAAGTCGCTCTATTGGTGAGAATTGTGTCAATGCAACAAGTGGTTGCAGAGAAAAACCATACTAAAGTTCTGTGCCGACAAACAAACAAAACAAACAAACCCAAATAAAATGCAATACCCTCTCCTCTGGCGAGGGGAATTATCTGACTCTTCTTCATTGTACTGGTGCACTGAATCGTATGGTGAAGCAGATGCTCTGAAACAACTTGCCTTCTCTTCCGAGAAGGCAAACCCAACCGAAGGTAATCTCAACGGCATTATCTCACATCACCAATTCGGATTCAGATCAGGTCACTACATTGGACATGCTGCTTCTACTCTCCCAACAATGGATGGAGGCCTTCAAGGTCAGACATGGGATCAGGGCTATCTCTCTGGACAAATATTGAGTCTTCGATACAGTCTGGCATCCTGCCTTGCTATCGAAACTGTCTGCTGATGGAATCCAAGGCTAACTCCACTCTTGGGTTACTGACTTCCTCTACTCTAGGAGCCAATGTATGGCTCTCAATAGAATCATTCCATATGCTATTACTGTCCAAGGATGGAGTGCCCTAAGGCAGTGTTCTTGGCTGTCGTATTCCTAATCTTCATCAACGATCTCTCTGGAAAATCCTGTTTCCTGATGACTCCACCCTCTGCTGTGACATCCCGCATCGGTAGATAGGCAGGCAGCATCCTCTTCCCTATCTTTAGACCTTCATAGAATCACAAGCTGAACAAACACTTGGAATACATCTTTCAATCCTTAGAAATCTCACACTCCCTCCATCTCTCTCTCTCTGAAAGGGCAATCTGCCAAAACCCTCCCTCATCTACTTTCTCAACAATCCTCTTGACGAAGTTTAGTACCTCAAACTCTTAGGTCTCACGAGCAGCCATTGTCTTTCTTGAGCAAACTACATTTCAAAGGTGACCTCCAAAGACAGTCGTGAACCGAACATCCTCCATCATGCAGAGTCTTTCCTTGGCACACGTGAACTCCAATCCACATGCAAGGCCTTCATCCGCAGCTCAATGGAGTACTGCTCCTCCCTCCCCTCTGGACTGGCACCCCTGCCTCACACTTTGCTCAGCTTGATTCCATAGGAACCAAGGCCTTCAGGATCATTGGAATCTCCCGTGTTGAAGTTGAATCTATGGGCCTATCACTCTCCCATCACAGACTGGTCAGTAAACTGTCTTCTATCACCTTTATGGTCTTGCACCCTCTGCTCTGTCTATGCTCCCACTGGTCACCTACATCAGAAATCACTGCTCAACTGCACTCATATTTGTTGCTCTTTTTCACACCTGTGGAACTAACTTCCACCTTCTCTTCAATTTCATTCTTCCCTCCACATTTTCTTAGCAACTGTTCAGCATCATCCTCAGATCCAAAACCATGATCCTTTATATACTCATTAACCCCCCACAGACGCCCCAGTTTTTAACCTCCTGAGTTTTTGCTTCTGTATCCATCTTGTCCACCTCCTGCATCCTCCTCATTCCTCTCCAAGTCTCATATTTTCTCCCTCAACCCTCCTGTTGGTGCCCCCCTCTCTTTCTACTGTTGCATCTTGATCCATTGGCACTCTTCCACGAGCCTCGACTTTGTATACAAAAAAGGTGGGCGCTCAACCAGCAGTCTTTAGACTATACACTGCCTAAATGAGAAAAGGCCTTTTATGTGGCCAATTCCCAATCAGCTTCTCTTGGCCTTGTCTCTGCCTTGCACATAATTTGCTGACATATGCTATAAACGCCACCTGGTGGTAGCTAGCTTTATTACACATTATCTCTTTTCAAACAAGGAACGAGTAATGAGGAATGCACTCACTTGGTGTGTTCATGTCTTTATTGATATTTATACAGAGGTTAAGGATAATCAGGATCAAAATAATACAAAAGAAGGGTCACGCATGGAAAGTAAGTAGTAATGTTTTTTTCTAACTTGCTTTTCGAGAATAAATGTGTCCTGACTGCTTGAAGAATCATTAAGTATCAGCAGTGCCTATGATCGCATCCATTATGCACAGAATCTCTTTGTTTTACTTCTCATGTCTCTCGAACTGACAGTAGAAACTTCGCTCATTACTGTTCAAATGAGCAATCGCAGATGCCCTTCTGTCTTGGCAGTTTATTCATCGGTTTGATTGAGCATGTCCTTTTGAATATACACAATGGCAGATTATACATGTCATGATGCCAACATATCTGGATTCTACCCAGAGAATGTAATGATCAGACCAGCTTACAGGAAAAAGCGCAGCTGCTTTATTCAGGTGTCATGACCAGGATGCAACATACAGAGAAATCTAGTAAACCTGCACACAACAGACAATCTATGGAATTGAGAAAATGTCCCTCTCATAAAATGACTGTCTGGTATTCTGCGGGTTTAAATTACCGGCTTTAGTCAATTTTTCTTGTTACCCTGCGTTTGCGAAGTAAAAGGCAGGGTTAAGCGATCCGTGGCGTACGTATGTACGTCGTACCATGTCTGAATTTTGACAAGAGCGTGCATCGAAAACCATTCAGCGGAGCAAATTGAAACTTTACCACATGTTACATGACCATGTCATATAGCAGTCACTCTTTTGAGGTCAACATGGGTCGATTTTCTAAAATCCTCAATTTTCATCCGATTGACTTGAAATTTGAGCGTCATTTTCAATCACCTCATTGAATTCAACCAGCAATTATTTTTGACCTCAACATAATAAGCCAAAAGGTCAACATAAACCAAATTTCTGAAGATGTCAATTTTCATCCAATCGTCTTGAGATTTGAAGAGAATTTGCACATTTGGTCATTGAATTCAACGACCAATTACTTGTGAGGTCAACATAGACCAAAAGGTCAACAAAGGCTGGATTTCTAAAACACTCAATTTTCATGCGATTGACTTGAAATTTGAACAGCTTTTTCATCTCACCTCACTGAATTTAACCACCAATTATTTTTGATGTCAACATAAGCCAAAAGGTTAACTGAGGCCACATTTCAGAAATCCTCAATTTTCATGCGATTGACTTGAAATTTGAACAGGATTTGCATATCAGGTCAATAAATTCAACCACCAACTATTTTTGGGGTCAACATAAACCAGATTTCTAAAATTGTAAATTTTCATCCAATTGACTTGAAATTTGTAGAACATTTGCACATTTGGTCATTGAATTCAACTACCAATTATTTTTGAGGTCAACATAAGCCAAAAATATCAACACGGGCCAATATTTCTAAAATTGTCAATTTTCATCCAATTAACTTGAAATTTCAACAGGATTTTCAAATCAGGACATTGAATTCAACCACAAATTATTTTTGAGGTCAACATCAGCCAAAAGGCCAACATAGGCCAAATTCCTAAAATTGTCAATTTTCATTCGATGGACTTGAAATTTGAGCAGCATTTTCAGATCACCTCACTGAATTCAACCACCAATTATTTTTGACATCAACATAAGCCAAAAGGTCAACATAACCATTTTTCTAAAATTGTCAATTTTCATCCAATTGACTTGAAATTTGAAGATGATTTGCACATATGGTCATTTATTTCAACCACCAATTATTTTTGACATCAACATAAGCCAAAAGGTCAACATAACCAATTTTCTAAAATTGTCAATTTTCATCCAATTGACTTGAAATTTGAAGATGATTTGCACATATGGTCATTGATTTCAACCACCAATTGTTTTTGAGGTCAATATTGGCCAGAATTACTAAAATTGTCAATTTTCATCTGATTAACTTGACATTTGAACAGGATTTTCAGATCAGCTCATTGAATTAAACCACCAATTATTTTCGAGGTCAACAGAGGACAAAATTTCTGAAATCCTCAAATTTCATTGGATTGACTTGAAATTTGAACAGGATTTTCATATAAAAATGACTATCACGTGTCCTGTGGTCTCGCAGGCATATTGGATCGAAGGGAAAATCTTTGAAAATCTTCGTAGAAGAAACTGCTGAACTGATCAATGCAAAATTTAACTAATTGATCAACTACCCATGCGAAACATAGTTTGATAAAGACGACGTCATCGGTTACTCGGTCTGGCAGCCATTCAGGATCAAAGGAAAAAAAAAAAACTTCAAAAAAAACCCCAAAAGAGTTGGCTCACATCAAGTCCTTCTCAAGACTGCACGAGGTTTGTTTTTGATGAATACCATCTAGTTCTCAGTGAATATTTGACCTGAATTGGACTGCAAGGGTGTGTTCCATTTGAAAGTAGATTGCTCTTGCTTGCCAAGCCAGTCCTCCCATATCAACCTCTACCACTTTGAAAGGTGCTGGGAAAGCGATTAAGGGAGGTGCGGGTGAATAGTAAACGAGTTGCTTGTGAATGGAGCTCCTCCGTATGTTAACAAAAATGGCGGTCATCATCGATTTCAAAACAAATTGTGGTAATTATAAGTACAGTACAGTACAGTACCTGTATTTCTTCAATTTTCCTTTCACAGAAAACGATATCGAAACATGTATGGTAGTTCATACTTTTATTGTCACCGGTACTTCTACTTTTCATCTTAATTCTTGAAGATCTCCAAACATGCAACCCATCTGACACCCACCCCCCGCCGAGCCCCATCCAACGCCAACACCCACTCCCCCCATCCAACACTTGCACCCACTCCTCCCACACCCACATCCCCAAAATGCTCAATGGTAGGGTCCATAGTTAAGCTTGGTATAGATCAGCTCCTCCTTCTGACTCCCCATTTATTTATCTTTCTTTCCCTCTTCCTCAGACTCTGGAGCCGCTACGAGCACAATAAATTAGTTTCGGGAAGTTGTCACAACAGGATCGAGTAAAACTGAAAAAAGATGGCCTGGGGAGCATTTGTTTGAGTACCATGACAGTCTTGTTTCCATGGAGACAGCCATGTGTTTAAACGGTGCCGAGCACTCCGGTCCATTGGCTTGAATGGATGGAGAATGGATTGAGCACGTGAATCAAGCAAGCCGCTTGTCAAGCAAAAGCAAGTTGCTTGCTAATAGATACACACTCCAGGTTTTAGTTTAAAACGAGAATAGGTACCTGGCATTGCCGAGTCCCTCTCCTCCCAGCACTAGATTAACACAGATATTGGTTATCAGTGAGGAGGAACAAAGAGAACACACACACTACATCAACACAGGTAGTGGTTATCAGTGTGGAGGAACAAAGAGAACACACACACCACATCAACACAGGGAGTGGTTATCAGTGTGGAGGAACAAAGAGAACACACACACCACATCAACACAGGTAGTGGTTATCAGTGTGGAGGAACAAAGAGTATTTTTCCTTCCATGGTGTTGCATGCCTGGCGTTGGCTTAATGGTTAGGGTGGTGGGCTTGGGATCCTAGGGTCCTGAGTTCAAATCCCGCTCAGCTGTTTAATTAATACCAGGTG
The DNA here is from genome assembly GCF_056783735.1 of Eptatretus burgeri. Taxonomy (NCBI): domain Eukaryota; kingdom Metazoa; phylum Chordata; class Myxini; order Myxiniformes; family Myxinidae; genus Eptatretus; species Eptatretus burgeri. Next base: position 119,720,524 of record NC_140965.1, on the reverse strand, counting down.
GGGTTAACTCGACCTGTCATCCTTCCGAGGTCGGCAAAGTGAGTGCCAGCATGCTCGTATCCAGTGTTGGAGTGGCGACCCATCCAGGATTGTGCCCAATAGCCCAGGAGACTGCTTCGGCAGCACCAACGCTTTGCACAGAGTATGGTCCTGATGGATGGATAGTGTTGTGTCTGTGCAAAATCTGGTATAAACTGCAAAGGAAACACAAGCTGGCATTCTTGGTGTTGACATCATTGACAACAGTATTCATCTTCCCCCTTACCCCCTTCCCCCCGAATGATGTCTACATTGTATTTACAGGCAAGCAGTACATTATGAAAGAGAACCTTCAAGAGACTCCACTCCACAAGGTCATGTCAGAATGCAGGAAGTTCTGATTGTGCACTGCACATGAAGAAGAAGATGCCTTTAATGGACAAGTTTGTGAAGGCGACAGCAGGACTCAATCCTCAGGATCACTCGATGGCCAAGTACTCTGACAGTGAGACCCTTTGCGAACGGTTTCCTGATGTTGTGCCAGCTGCAGACATGGATAAACTTCACAGGGAGTTCATTGGATACCAGCTGCTGGCACAGGAGGACAAACTGGATGACGGAGTGGATGAGCGTTGGACCCACATTGCACAGCTTCTGGATCCAGGAACAGACCAGCCACAATTCATACATCTATCTGCCAAAGTTAGCCGAGCTCATTTGTCTGATCCCTCACAGCAATGCCTTCAGTGAAAGCATCTTTGGCATTATGAGAAAGCGGCTTACACACAACTGTACAAATCTTGGGCAAAATGTGAAACAACCCATGCTGCTGCTCGGCTAATCTGTGTTTGTAGGATCTGTGTTTGTACAACAAGTGTGTAGGACGAGGAACATGCTTTGTGGATTGATTGCAGCCAATAATAACATCTTCAAGCATCAGAACATAGCAGAACAGAAACAAAGTCTATCACCTGTCATGTGATGATGGGTTGCTAAGCAACCCATCATCAGGTCCTGCTTGCATTTGTCATAACCAATTGCAAGCAGACTACATCCAGAACTGTGACTGCAAGGAAGTCAGCAACATAATCCAATCCAGATACCGAAACCTGTTAACATTTTCTTCATCACACTTGAACCGTCAGTGTCTGATTTCAGCAATTGGCTGCATGGAGTTGGAGTTCAGATGCGAGTTAATATAATCTTAGCCATTAAAAAAAATTATGTTTCAAAATAATCTTAGCTCGCTTACATGTCAGGACAGGTGAGGCATGGGAGCGTGCTCCAGAGCAGCGCGTCGCCGCGTACTCCAGGGCCATTGGTCTGACCATCCCCGAGGCAGATGCCTGGCCCATCCCCATCTCCTTGAGATGCTTATCTGCGCCAAGAAACAATTTCATAACACTCGAGGAATAAAGTGCACTTATATCATTCATTGTTACATCATAATGTTGTGCTTTGGATTCGGTATCACAATGAAAATAAATGTACTTTGAATAGAGGACAAGAAACCCAAAACAACTGAAACATCACATTAATCTAAATCCTTGTGTACGTTTGGTTCCAGAGAAGTTTTCATGAATGTTAATAATGGTTACAACAATGTAGTCCACCTTGTTTGCTTTGGCTGCCTTCCACCTGCAATGTTCTTTCAGATTTGTGATTGACTTTATGAATCATAATGCATTAACTTAGCAACTAGTGCAACGTTAAGAGACAAACACACAAATGTGTTCCTTCGCTATTAGGGGGATAGGCTATTCATCATTTTGTGTGCACCACGTGGCTAAAGTTTGAAGTCATGAAGCTGAGAGTTTGGCTGTGCCACTGATGCAGTGCCCCTTGTAGGTTTGAGCAGCAATTTGTAATGTGCTCAGGGTTCCTAAACACTAACCCTAACCCTAACTCACAATGTATCGACCAAACAACATTTTCAATTTCTTCCTTAATGAAACTCCGGAATTTGTGGTTAAATATCCCATGACGTATTTTTCCAGTAAATACCACACCATAAATGAACTCAACAGAATCTAAACAACAATTACATGGGATCCAAGCAAACTGAGATTTCCTAGTCATTTGACAAGAGACGGGGAAATGTATCTTGTTTGCTCGGCCACCACCGAAGATGGACAAAAACGTGTGTGTGTGTGGGTGTGTGTGTGTGTGTGTGTGTGTGTGTGTGTGTGTGTGTGTGTGTGTGTGTGTGTGTGTGTGTGTGTGTGTGTGTGTGTGTGTGTGTGTGTGTGTGTGTGTGTGTGTGTGTGTGTGTGTGACATACCAGGGCATATCGTGAGAATTGGCAGATGGTGAAATTGATGATGGAATGTCGTGGGATCCTCACTGCTTTTATTCTTATTGGACGACCAATTTACCGCCATTTTTTTATTTTCAGTGGAAGTACCCACATTATGAGTGTTGAGGGTGACATCCGGCCACAACAAAGCGCAATCAGACCTGCCGGGACAGGTAATCAGTGTGGGCGGCATGTCAGGAAGAAAGTGAGGCTGTCTGAACAGTCACTGGAGAGTGTGTGCAGCGGCACCGGCACCTCAGGGAAACACAACAAGAGGCAAGAAGACCTGAAGACAGACAACAGCATCAGCACCGTCGAGGGGGATACGAGCCAAGAACAGCCTCAGGACATTCGAGCTGAACAGAGAGGGTGCCAATGTCAGAGATGGAAGTATTATTTTTTGTTGATGTATATACAAGACAGGTGACCATGGCAGGTGGGAGGTTGTTTGAAGGCTTGGAGTGGAGAGAGGATTGATGCCTTTGGGTTGAGAGGGGGTAGGTGAGGACTTGGTTTTGGGAGGTGGATGTTGAGGACTTGGGGTTTGTGAGAGGGGTGCGGGGGAAGTTGAGGGCTTGAAGTCACATTTTGCATTTCATGGAATTTCTACGGGTCCCAGCTAGTTGACTATATTTTGGTGAAAATTCGCATCTGAATCCTGATATTAGAATTTCTTTTTAATGCTTCTTCATCATTGAGAGATAAGGGCAAAAATAATAAACAACATGATGTCTCAAAACGTTATGGATGGATTCAAACAAAACTTGTTGGACAGTTTGGGTGTGTGACAAGGAAAAATTTCATTCAATTTTGGTGAAGATCGGATCCGAATACAATGGTGTTACGGATAAGGAAATGCACCCTCAATCCACCATTGATATAACATCAATCCACCCGTCCATCCCTCAAACTTTCACTCCCCAACCTCTATTTCCCCGTGCTCAACTCGGACACCCTCCCTCTTCATTGAACATCCTTTTACCTCCGAATCCCTTTCATAAAACCTTATAATCCTGAGGTTTAAATGAATTCCTTTACTTCCTTACCTGCATTTTCCCTATTCTAAACATCACACGACACTTTTTACAGTCACTTGTAGAGCGAAGGTGGAGAGAATTCACTACGGAATTTCTTCCAGAAGGGTGTTCGCTAGTTGGTCAGAGAGATTCTTCTGGAAGGAAGTCGAAGACTCTCCAAGCCGGGAGCCAATGAGCAGAGCACACAAGCAGTAGAAGGGACCTCAGGACGTCCTTGCCAGGCCTCGTGTCTGGCGCCATAAAAAGTACGAACAGGCAACGAGCTATCGAGAGGTCAACAACCGTTGAAGAGTGCCTGCCCTGAACGAGCCACCACCAAACAAGGTCCGCCGAGTCTGCCTGCACGAGCCTCTGCCATTGTCCTGTCTGAGCCACGAGGGCTGCAGCTAATTCTAATTGCAAGGCCATTCTTGTTTGCTGAACCACGTGCAGTGTGACGATCGATCTGGGTGAACAGAACACGGGTCCCCCGACTCGGCCACTCCAGCAATACACAATATCCAACACGGCACCAACATTCCCATCGCATTTCCCCTCCCCTTCCCTGCAATGTTGACCAACGCAAGCCCGCTTGTTTGCATAGGGTAAGCGAGGGGCCACAACCACGCCTCGTTCTTTCCTCTATGTTCTTTTTCCTCTCTACTTTTCCCTCGTGATTGTGACACCTGTCTTGTTCCTCCCTAAATAATTAAGATTGAAGAAGGGAAACTTACATGCTCGGGGAAATTGCTTTTTCTCTATCTTTGATCATTGTACCTGCTTGTTTTGAATGTGCCCGTAAATACGTGCCTTGTCATTATTAGCCCTAATTGGACTTAATTTGAAACAGGGGCTGATGGATTTTGTTTTGATTTTCATGTCTGTGTGTGCGTGCGTGTGTGTGTCCGCAACCATATATCGGATATGTATAGACCGATTTTATTTGCACTTGGCACAAAGACAAGTGATGGTATACATATGTTCGTCATTTTTTTTTCGACATCAGATCCAACATGGCCGACTGGCGGCCATTTTAATTGTAAAAAATAAAAAAACCCCGGTGTTGAACACATCCTTGACCATTTTTTGGACATGCATTTACTGATCTTGCTCAAACATGGTGCACAGATAAGAAATAATGGCTGACATAAGCATGTCATTTTTTTCGAGATCAGATCCGGGACGGCCGACTGGCGGCCATTTTGTTATTTAAACGTGTTCCCAATCATTTCTCCGACATGCATGGTCCGATGTTGTTCAATCTTGGCACAAGCACAGTACGTGATGGCATACACGTGCACTTCACTTTATTTTGCAATCTGACCAAAGACAGCCGACTAGTAGACTGGTGGCCATTTTAGTTGTAAAAAAACCGGATGTTGAACACCTCTTCAACTATTTATTGGACAACCATTTACCGATATTGTTTACACTTGGCAGACAGATAACAAATGATGGCTTAGGTATGCACGTCATTTTTTTTTCAAGATCAGACCGAACTTGGCAGAATGGCAGCTATTTTGAGACTTAAATGTGTCCCCAACCATTTCTCAGACATGTATGTATGGTCCAATTTTGTTCAAACTTGGGACAAACACAGTACATGATGGCATACACGTGCCATCACTTTATTTTGCGATCTGATCAAAGATGGCGGAATGGTGGACTGGGGGCCATTTTAGCTGTACAAAAATATGGGCTAACCCTTTAACTCCATGCAGCAAAATTACTAAAACAAAGGGGGCGATGACATTTTATGTCTTTTTTACTTGCTACCCTTGCCGAAGGAGAGGGTATTACATTTGGGCCCATTTGTTTGTCTGTTTGCTTGTTTGTTTGTCCGCACAGATCTTTGGTGTTTTGCTCCGCAACCGCTTATCGGATGGAGACAAAATTTTCACCATAGGAGCGACTGCTCAAGGAGAACGTTCCATTGATAATTATGTCATATGCCATATAGCATGGCAGCCATGTTGGAAAAACGGAAAAACTTTGGACCTCCATCTCTGAAACTGCACCAAGGGAAAATTGAAACATGGCACATGGAAAGTACACTTCATGGGGAATAAGTGTGCTTTTTTTTATGACATCATAGGTGCTTTCATTATGATTTCATAATTACATATGTATAACAATACATCTGATTAGCATGAAAATTTTTGAGGGTCATCTCGGGTTAAAATGGTCGACAGAAAAAAAAATTGACGACAACAGTCACATGATTTGGCAGCCATGTTGCTTTAAATAAAAAAATCTTAAAAATCTTCTCTGAAGTGGCTAATCCGATCGAGGCAAAACTTTACATGAATGATAACCCATCCATGATGAACAAAAGGTTCACACATATGATGTCATAGGTCACATGGTTTGGCAGCCATATTTGATTTTCCATAACCAATAAAAATCTTCTCGAAAACGGCTGGACAGATCGAGGGGAAACTGCACACAAATATTCTCCAAGCCATCGGCAAGTTTGTTGAGGAACAATTGTTAGGTCACATGAATAGGTCCCAATAAAAAATATTAACCATACTCGGTTTTCTCTAAAACCGCTAAATCAAAGTGAAACTTCAAAAGTATGATCTAGTAGTGATGGGGAATACATATTTTAAATTTCAACTTGATCGGACACATGGTCTGGCAGTCAGAATTATTTAATTTTTTGATCTGGGTTATTTTTAATTTTTTTAAGTTTTTTTAATAAGCCTCACTTGGCTGTACCTGAATCGGTTTGAGGGTGGAGTAGTAGCAGCTGAAATGTGAATCCTATCCAGGTCCTCCTGATGACCTCATGTTTACTTTTCCCCGGTTCAGGTTCCTTCTGATTACTCCAATGCAGGACTGTACCTATTTGGTCTTCCATTTGATTAGAATTGAATTTATTTTAATCCCATGCTAAATTCAATTGAAGAATAATAACAAAAAAACGGCATGGGTCAGGGTCAGGTGTCCGATCAAAGTGGGGTTGCATCAAAGTGTGACATCTTGGTACCCAGTCATCATATCACTGGCAGCAGTTATAAAGTGGTCATTCCAATTATGTCTCATTAATTATGCATCACACCAGTATACAAAACTACACAAACACAAAACAAAACAAGTCCTGGTGAGGGTCTGCAATCTCTGATTGCTCTTTTTCTTGTTGTATCGGTTACGTGTTCCTTATGAGTGTCTGATTAAATATATGTGCTTTAATAATTTGGAAACTGTGTCCTTCAAAACTGCTCAGTTGTCCTTTGCTTCATTGGTTTGACATCATTTGTGAATAATGGATAGACGGGCCGTTTTACACCACTACTTTTCTCCAACATATATCCGACTCCCACTCATGGTTTCACTCGGCCATATGCAATAACTAGACAGGGTGTGGAGTCAAGAGTGTGGTTCCTCAGATGGGAACACCAAACCACCAGTAAGGTAATGCGAGATAATTGGATGTGAGACCCCCCCCCCCCCACTCATGATCGCTCCTGTCCCCAGAGACCGTAACAATAGTTTTTTTCATTTTTAAAGTGATTCTTCAACATTGAGAGATGGGGCAAAAAACGATATGTAGCATGATATTTCAAAAAGTTGTGGACAGATTATGACAAAACTTCATGGTTGAGCCAGGTGGGTGACAAGAACAAGCCTATTAGATTTGGTTGAAGGTGCGGATGCAGATCCGGCCTATCAGTGGGACCCACCTGAAATCCTATCCACCAACAAAGCCTTCATCTGCAACTTGATGGAGTACTGCTCTCCCCTGCTTCATATCATTCTCATGTTGATGCTATGGAAACCAAGTCCTGCTAGATTCTTGGAATCTCCCGTGATGAAGCCGAGACTATGGGCCTATCACTTCGCCATAATAGACAGGTCGGGAGTCTGTCTTCTATCACCTCCTCTCTGGTCTTGCACCCACTGCTTTGTCCTCCCCCACCCCAGGTTTTGTGGAACTAACTTTCACGTTCTCTTCAATCCCATTCTTTTCTCCACGTATTCACCATTTCAGATACGATCCAAATACAAAACCCTGACCTTTTCAACCCTCGTTTATCCCCTCCCCATACCATACCCAATGTCTTTCTCCTTCCAAATTTCAAGTTTTTCCCCCTCCTGTGAGTTTCCTTCTGTATCCATGTTGTCCTTTCCTGCCCCTCATTCCTCCCCACATACATTATTTGTCAAAATCTCCCTCTATATTGTCGTTCAACTCCACTGTTGGTGCCCCCCCCCACACCTATTTCTCTACTGTTTCCTTTGTACTCTTTTTACTTTCTGATCCATTCAGTGTGCTAGCTATTCCATGAGCCTCGACTATGTATACAAAGAAAATAAACTGTTCAGCTGGGAGGTATGCGCTCTACCGAGTGCTGTTCTAGCTTGTAATGTCTTTAATGCTACATCTGCCCAGAATACCCTTGGTTCATAACTAAAACACAGAAATAATACGAGACAAGTTCTTAATTAATGTTGACTAAATTGATTAGCCACTTCATGAGTAATGCCACTCCAAAGGCAGTCTCTGTAATACACAGAAACAGCTGTCGCTTTATTATCTTTTCAAAAGTCTTGGCCCATCTTCCCTTTCTATCATGTGACACCTTCAGTTCACCAGATGAAACATGGGCAGGAGTTACCATTTCCAATACTGCTTCTGGCTTTCGAAATCCAAATAAAATACTTCATCTCCTGAAATGATGGTTCAAGATGCATCTTACCATTCATAAAGTCCCAATAGCCTGCAGAGTAGATTTTGCCAAGGAAAAGGAAAGGTAATTATCCTTAAATTTTACCCATCCAGGAAACCAAATTTCCCCAGGGTACCAACCCACAAGAATGCTCCAACCAAAGATACATGGGAGCTTAAACGTCGATGTTGCAGAGAGGGCAAGTAGCTTAATGCTCCTGAACAAGGTCAAGGTGTTGTACTTCATTTCAGGTGAGAATACGACAATTAAGCTCCATCCAATCCACACGGGAAAACGTTCTTATCCTTATCACTCGGAGAGCAACGGGGCACCCATGACCGCTTTTATAGCTGTGAGTTTAGCCTTGGACAGGTCATTGGTCAGGATACTTGAACACAGTGATATACTGTTTGCAAAGGTACTTGGGGATCTTTTTGACACTCACCTGTAAATGCTCCAGTATGGAAAAGTCGGCTGAATATGCTGAACAAAGAATGACACATTCATAGATGTAATATGTCATCTCTGAAACTCCATGATGACAGTTAAGTTAAAACCAACCAGAGCTCAAGCTTATTTCAGGATAAAAGAGAAAATGTGGAGGGAGAATAGAGAAGGAAAAGAAGAGTATGGAACAAGTCTAAATTGCAAAGGGAAATGGATCGTACATTTATTAAATACATAGATATTACAGAGAATAATCTCTACCTGATGACGCAACGGTCCTTGTCTGAAAGAGGAAACAATTCCACTCCGACCATTTACAAATGAGTATTGAATACACACACACACACACACACACACACACACACACACACACACACACACACACACACACACACACACACACACACACACACACACACACACACACACACCACTCTGAAATGTTTCATACACACAGGTGAATGAAATTGTGCGACCAATTAATGAGCGTTACATGGGAATTTGTCCCTAACCGGACATCACCTGTTTGGGGTTTGTATTTTGAGGGCTGTCCGTCCGGCGTCTTCACTCGATAATGACGACACTGATATCTTTCATATTCAGTACCAAGTCGGTTTCGGTATGCAATAACATCTCGCCACGAGGGAGGTCAAAACAATTTTGCATTGGAGCCAAAAGTCATGGGACACATGATTTAATTTCAGAATTTTGGCAATTCCTTAAAAAACAACATATATATATATATATATATATATATATATATATATATATATATATATTCATTTTATCACCGAACAATTATCTGCACTACCAACACAAAACATTAAATTATTTATTTATTCACATGGACTTTACCCTGTCCACTTTCTCCATAATTATTTATTTATTCACATGGACTTTACCCTGTCCACTTTCTACATAATTATTTATTTCGTCATTTAAAGGCAAAATCTACACATCCCATTTTGTTGTGGTGGAGGTCCTCATGCCGTTTCCTCAATGAAGACTTCCATCCTTGTTTTCTTTATCCATTGTGTTCTATATAATCTGTAAAGAAGCAGAAAGGTTCAATCGTTAAACCCTTAAGACTGCCATTGGTTTGTGGCCTTCTACTTTAATACGCCTTCGGGACCAGGTGCTGTAGGTAAAACTCAAGCACAGGTGAAACAATGTTTCTCTTCCACAGACCAGGCCCATATAGCCATCAAGAACGTCGGAATGAACCGTGTAATCGTCCAATGAAAACCTTATTTCCAATAATTACATGTTATCGACGAATGAAAAAAACAACCGATGGCGTAAAGTGTCGTTGTTTATTGTTAATCCATCCGTTGCAGCCTCTTGAGGTGTTAGCCATCGGGTTTTCTGTTGTAAAAGGAAAAAGGTTATGTTGTGCACAATGCAGTAAAACTGTTAAAGTCTGCACTCCGAAACTAATGATCGCTTGCACCTAGTAACGTGTTGTACTTGGAACTCGGTGACTGTACAATTTTTCCAGGATTGCAGTCATTGCACATGGATGAAGAACCTGCAGGTGTGTTGGGAGGACAAGCTGGGAGCATGCTGAGATCGGGTCGGTTGTTTATGCTTTCCTCTCTGAGCACGTCGCTGAGAACGCCGGGATATCATCCCATCCAAGGTAAGTTCATCCATTGACTCGTAATGTTGCCATTTGTGTAAAAGGACGTCAATATCTTTGTACTGCTTGTAATATATGTACAAGCTGCACCAGGAGCCTTGGATAAGTTGAAGGAAGATTGTGGAACTGTATTGCCCTTTGTCACAAGGTGCGTTTTTAGATCTTGCCATTATACATGCAATCATGGCCTTCCTTCCTTTTTTGATTTTTTTTTTTTATACATGGTCTAGTGTCGTGGAAGAATGAGGACATGGAACAGACCAGGACACAACAGCAGGAAAAGCAGGAGAAAGGGGAACCGCCAATAGCATGGCAGAGGGAGAAGGTATATGGAGATGGACAAACAATGGATGCAGGTAACGATGGATACATGAGCAAAATTTTCGGAGGGGTCGGGGTGGTTTAACGGGTGTAGAAAAGATCATGGCTTTGGATGGAGGGGTGACCTGAGATGGTGGGGAACAGCTGTTTTGAAGACCAGGAGAGAAAAAATGCAATCGAAAAGAATGTGGAAGGTTGTTCCACAAGCGGGGAGAGAGAGGAATAAACGAGTGGAGATGAGCAGTGATTCTGGATTTCGGCAGTTTCACGAGGAGGGGGTTGCTGGTGGACCATATGCGTCCTTCATATATTTGGAGGGGACAAAGCACAGAGAGGGCAGAGGATGCAAGTCCACAAATGAGGTGAAAGAAGACAGAGAGACCACCGATCTGTTTGGTGATGGCAATGTGACAGGCCCCTAAACTCAGTTTCATCACAAGAAGTTCCAATGATCTTGAAAGCCTTTGTTTCCATGGCATCAAGCTGAGCAAAGTGTGAAGCAGGGAAGCCAGCCCAGATGGGAGAGCAGTACTACATAAAGCTGTGCATGGAAACATTGTAGGTGGATAGGAGCTCAGGTGTGCCAAAGAAGGACTTTGCATGATGGAGGATGCTCAGTTCATGTCTGGCTTTGGAAGCAAACAATGAAATGTGGCTTGCCCAAGAGAGACCATGGCTGAGAATGAGACCAAAGAGTTGGAGTGATTGAATTTCTTCAAAGGTGTGTGTGTGTGTGTGTGTGTGTGTGTGTGTGTGTGTGTGTGTGTGTGTGTGTGTGTGTGTGTGTGTGTGTGTGTGTGTGTGTGTGATTTATCAGGATTGAAAGACATGTTGCAAGTGTTTGACCAGTTTGTTTAAACAATAGATTGATTTTGGCAAATAGCAGGAGTTATTACCAACACAGCAACAATCTTCATCCACCACTGGTATTCTTATACTCAGAATTCTCTTGAAAAATGATGTGGTTTCTAAAGACCCACTCATAGGTCAGTACATCTCAAACTCTGCCCCATGTATCTGAGCAGATAAGTCTTGCTTCCCAACCACTTATGTCTCTCTAAAGCAGGTGTAAATGCCCCGTCATGGCTAGTATAGCCGGTGTCATTATCGTCAATGACGTGTGGTGTGAACAAACCTTATTTGTCCACTTGACCACAATGAGCATTGCAACCCAAACAAAGTTTGTCACAAACATGATGTTTAATTGGCAATCTCAATCTAGTGCTACCCATCTACTCTTGAAATGCAGTGATGACAGAGAATGAGAATTTGGTCAGGCTTCTGACACATAAGGGCCTACTCTTTTGGAAAACGCAACATGGAATCTTCACCATCCCCCTTCGTGTTAGCCAATGGGGAAATAAGTTCTAGGCAGTATGATCCCTCCAAATGAATCAAGTATGGTACTCTACAATGCACTACTATGTCTGGAAAGCACCAGAACAATCCTTTATCAATGATTCATTGGAAATTGAACACATAATAGAAAATGCAACTTGAGCTTGTTGAATTGAAATGTGCCCTTTTATCATTACTGCAGTGGTCTAAAGGATTCCATGCTAGAGAAATGTTGTCAAGAGGTGATGCTGCAATGTGTTCTCTATCAATCTCAGCTATTGCACTTGTATCACCAGTCAAGATACTGCTTCACCATTCTTTAGGATGGTGTACCATGGCAGACAGGTTCAATCAATCATCAGATAAAGCATCCTACATGCAGGACACACACACAAATCGATCAGATGCCTTGTTCTTGCTGATGTTTGCCTTGATCCACAATAAATTACAATCCCTTGCCAGGTGCAAATGTTATTTCTGTTCTTCCAGGCAGACTGCGATTAGAAACATTTTCAGCTGATCCATTCCAATTCGCCGTTTACAGTTGCACATGATTAAAATGAACTACCCTGTCTGGCCAGTCAAGCATCATTCAAGCAGTTACAAAATACGTGGGAAAAGTATTCAAGGGATGGAAAGCCGAAGCAAACAATGCTCTGTTGAGGCCTCCACTAAAAAAAAGTAAAGTTCTCCATATGACATGATTGTTAGAAGGTGGGTCTTGTTAACAATGAAGGAATCATGAGTTAATTCAACTCCCACTCAACAATCACCTGTCCTTAACAAAGTAATTTTTAAAACACAATGAAAAACTTCTTTTTTTGTATTAAACTAAAACTTTTTTAAACTATCTTGTCCCCTTATGTTGCGAATGGTGGTCTTATTGTAATTATGCTAATATATATAATGGTATCTCATCACTCTTATTTGTTAGATATCTCATCACTCTTCCCCCTCCACTCACTATTCCCCCTCCAATTCTCATTCCCATCCTCACCCCCTACCTCCCATTCTCCCTCTTTCAAAGCAGCATTAACCTCATCACCATCACAAACACTTCCCACAAAGGTTGGAAAGCACTGCTTTGCATTAATAATGCTTGAAGCAGGCTTAGCACAGGTGAGATGGGCAGAATGGCTTTTCTGTGCTTCCTTAACTGTGTTACCAGCATGTGACATACACTGCCAGGAAGCCCATGTTTCAGAACTAAGTGACCCAGCAATAAAGGCAACAAAGTTTTTTTTTTTAATCGTGCTCCAATGGGATATAGCAGCTAACGCTGATCATCAAAACTGCAAGCCTACCTGTTCAAACTTTTTTCATGCAAAATCATTTTTTATGAAAACAAGAAGCATCCTCTCCCTATGGGAGCAGCCAAAGAAGGGTGGGGGGAGGTCATGTTATTATCATTATTATGATTGTCAATACTATCAAGTCTGAGGTTCCTTCAATATGATAACACTCAGCACCAGGATCCTTTGTCCCAGAAAACAGCCGAATAGTTTCCATGCCGACTGCACTCTATTCAATACTCTATTCAATATTACTCTTCACCATTTCCCCAAGGTCGCCCAAATGAGCCAAAATTGACGGTACACGCACGGGAAGCTGATGGCTCAAACACGTTTTCTTACCTGTTAAAGGGTTAATTAATAATGAATATGGGGGAAAAGGTGGATGAGACGAGCAGTTCGGAACAAATTATGTAAATAAAAAGACACAAACAGGGAAATGGGAACACACAAACCAATATACAAGGAAATAAATACATAAACCTAACCCCCTCAATGGCACCACAGATTGCACTTAAACAAACAAAATAATGCAAGAGAGGACTTTCCTTTGACAATTCGTGGTGTGGATGCAGGACTCCATGCAGCCCGTTTTCGGCCTGGTTTTGGCTCGATAATGTTCAGTATTAACCAGATCGGCTGCAGATCATCCAGTGAAGCAGCCGATCATTTACCCCACAGACACAAAGCAAAAAGAAGGGGTAAGAAATTGGTTCACTTTCAAGTCGATCGATATATTCAGTGACAGGGGGAATATTGTAGAGGGCTTGCTAAGTGATTTAAGCACTCCACCAAAACAGTTGATAAGGAACGCCTCGCTTGGAAATCGATTAGCGTTTGCCGAACCGTACACACACCTCCCAGAGACGGCCCAAATATCCGAATTGGACAAAATCAATACTTGTTTTAGGAGTCGGAACTGCTGCTAAAGTTCAATTCTGGAGCTGATATTTTGTCATTCTCCTTAGTTTAGGAGATTCTCGAGGTTATGGCATGTGCAGAAATGGAATCAACAGATGAACGCTGGCGTCTCCAGGCGTTTATAAGCATTGCAATGTACTCAACAATTCACAGGTATGATGAACAGGCATTTGATGCTATGAGTGAGGAAAGTGAAAAAAAACTTTATCGTAAAGAAATTGTTGCGGCCTGTTACAAGGCAGGGTATGGTAGAGCAGGACAAACAAAATGGCGATTAAGACCCCAGCGAGGTAAGCCTACATGCTCAAACTTTTTCATGCAAAATATTTTTTTATGAAAACGAGAAGCATCATTAAAGGTGCTGTCACACCTTGATAATTTAGCCAGCGTATGCCGACTTATGAAAAATTTGTCTAAAACGCTGGCACACGTCGAATACCTTATGGGTAAGTTTTGATAACATTAAGAGCACGCTGAAAAACACTGCCATACGTCGTAGTACACTGGCTTTCATCGTTGTACTTTGTGGTTGTCCTCAAATTTTAGCATGCTTGAAAATTTACGACATATGCCAGCGTATGACTCACACATTCCGCTACGCTGGCCATAAGTTGTAGGCACGTTATGCGATCGTTGACACACGTCGACACACGTTACTTTTAAGTTACTCATAAGTCAAAACACGTCGAGGTAATGCTTAGCGTACCTAAAACTTATTTCTAACCTATGAGTAACGTCCTTTGAACCTATGTGTAAAGTACCTCCAACGCATATTGACGTATGTAGACGTATTTGATTGACGTCTTCTGGACGACGACAGAACTTACTGAACGTGTTTCTAATTTACAGCTACCGTATAATGGCTTATTGGCAGTGTTAAATAAACAACAACAATAACTTCCGATATTTCCTCACGTGCCGTTACATCACGTCCGATTGCCTCTTCAGTTTGCTCATGTCTTATTCTTAGTTCCTCCTCTGTGAATATTTTCTGTTTGAGGATATTGTCACGTCGACGTCGAAACTTAAAAGCAAATTTCCGAATATATTTTAAAATTCGTGATAGACTAAAAAAAAAACAAACAAACAAAAAAAACAACAACAACAACAACTTCAGATATTTTGTCACGTGCCTTCACGGAGCCAAGGAGAAAAAAAGAAAATGTGCCTTGACGGAGAAAATAAGTTTCGGGTATGCTATACATTACCTCGACGTGTTTCGACTTATGAGTAACTTACAAGGAACTTGTGTCGACGTGTGTCAACGATCGCATATCGTGCCTACAACTTATTCCCAGCGTAGCGGAATGTGTGAGCCATATGGCGAGTACCTCGTAAAATTATCAGCATGCTTGAAATTTCACGACGTACGAGACGAACCACGAAATATGACAGCGTACTTCATTGTTTTTCAGCGTACTCTTAACATGTACACAACTTACCCATACCGTATTCGATGTGTGCCAGCGTTTTAGACACATTTTTCATAGGTTGGCATACGCTGGCTAAATCGTCAAGGTGTGACTGCGATGTTGGCACTTCCAATTCTCAGGTGGTTATGATTTAAATCGGCGTGCAGCAGGTTTTTAACAGGCTACGCCACGAGTTCGTCGGCGATACGTGCAGCGCGCTATGCCTAAGTTAAACTATTGTTGGGCATAGGTTGTGAACGCCGACAACAGGCTAAGCATTCGTTGGTATAAGTTATCTATAAGACACAATGAAATGTTCTGTGCCCGTTACTAATATGTTATGCATACGACCAGCACGTTATGAATATGACCAAAACTTAAAAAAAAAACATCAAAATTTCAGCGTACGCCAACGTTTTACATACATTTTAATACGTTGCCATTGTTGGCTAAATCATCAAGGTCTGACAGCACCTTAACCAAGGATGCACCTTAAGACCTCATCAAGAGCGAGGTGGCCGAGGATGTGCCTGATAAAGGATATAATTAAATAAGGCTGTTAATTACTTTCAAAAGGGGTGTTTTAATTAACGCACTCAATTTTCACTCCTGCACTTCCTTGGAGTTCCCTTGGTATGCATGCAAAGTTTCAGGCTGCTAAGCTTCATGCTTTTAGAGTTATGGAGGAGACACACACACACACACACACACACACACACACACACACACACACACACACACACACACACACACACACACACACACACACACACACACACACTCTTATTAGTGTCACCGATTATTCTAGTTCTGTCAATTTTTGCGCCCAGAATTCCTCAACAACGGTAAGACAGATTTACTTGAAACTTTAGGGCATGTTAGATGCTGAATGGTGTGTTGTCATCCTCAGCTGTGTGGTCCACACTCAAGTAAACATGCTGTTCACCTGGACATTATTCCTTCAGTTAATTGTTGACTCTGTCGATCTCCAAATTTGTTGGGCATAACACAACCCGTTCACATAGCTACGCTCAGTTTTGGTCGTTTTCATGTATATTGGGAAACACCCATTTACAGAGGTCGACCATGGTACTGGCAGGAAGAGGAAGCTGCTCATAGAGTTGTATGCGGAAGTCACCACATTCCCTGTCGTATAGAATCTTGCCTTCCCCAACATCAAGAAGGTACTTGGCAAATCCCTGGTCGTTATATTCTCCTTCTTTCACGAGGGATACATGCATATTGATGTGAGTGCATACATTTGCATGTTGTCCCCAAAATTAGAGCGTTTAAGGTATTTTGCCACGATTTGTAGATGCCCACCATTTCTGACAAAGGGGAGAATCTATTG
Organism: Eptatretus burgeri; assembly: GCF_056783735.1. Lineage (NCBI taxonomy): Eukaryota > Metazoa > Chordata > Myxini > Myxiniformes > Myxinidae > Eptatretus > Eptatretus burgeri. The sequence continues at coordinate 119,703,839 of NC_140965.1, read as the reverse complement.
CCAATCATCGCTGAAGATAACTATCAAACGTCCAAATGGACGATTTTCCCACTTGCGTATGTTTACCTCGGCTGAAGTTGGACCCCTGTCTGTTATGTTTTTACCCGTCTCTGTGTCTGTGACATGATGTCTACGGATTCTGACAAAACTTGGTGTACGAGTTGAGCAGGTGACAGGAACAAACTGATTACAATTTGATTCAGGTCCGGATGAAGATCCAGCATTTCGGCGGGATGCCTGCAACCTGCAACCTTTTAATTGAAGTTCAGCAGAGGAGAATTGCAAATGGAGAAGTAATAAATAATTAAATTAATTTTGGACTTAATTTCGATATCATCTGACAAAGATTCTCAGAAGGCAGGACCCAAACAAACAGCAAGTGTGATAATCATTTATTGGTTCAGAGTTTCTCATGAATAATAAACAGTACAAGGTCATTACATCATAATTATAAAACGTGATCGAAACACCTTCCCTTATTCTTACATCACAGTCGCATTAATTAAATGTACAATTAGCACGAACAGTAAGAGTCACATGACTGTACAGGAAGGCAGTGGGGACAGGGAGGTTCACCAGCTCACATGGTATGTATCCATGATTCTCCAAATTAACGAGTGGCAATTTGCAATCGCATTTAACTGTTTAACCCCTCCTGTGAGGTGTCATATTTGGCAGTGGGATGAAGGTGAAATTTGCATATAATGGTTATGGCTTCCTCAGAGAACAAGAATAGTGGTGGAAAGGGCACTTCCAAGGGCTTCAACTAGACTAGTAACACAGTGCTCTGGTTTTAATGGAAATCTTTTACTTTTACCTGTTTGTATGCGATTAAAACGTCAGAATGATCATAATCATGACATCACCACCATGAGATAGTTAAAATGTTTCGATGTTTTTGTTTTTATTAACACAAGGCCTAATCGATTTTTCTTCCTTAATTTATAATGTTATTTATATAAAGCACATCCAAGTTATATATTGTGAAAGCCCTCTGACCTTCTGGTTGCTGGTTCGAATCTGGCAGGTCAGGTCAAAGCGACCGCAACAGTCGAACACTTTGAAGATCTTCCTGTCAGATCTGCATCTGAAGACCACGTTACTGTGCAGCTTGGAAGTCCTGAAGAAGCCAAGCGTCACGTGACACAATGTAATCTTAGGCCGAGCAATCCAAGTCATGTTATGTGTCACACAAATGT
>NC_140965.1:119688140-119698140 GCF_056783735.1 Eptatretus burgeri | reverse complement strand
TTTTGGAGTTGCTATCACTCTTTGGGATCTAAACCTATAGATGTAGTTCTTTGTCGGATGGTGCTTGATGAGAGCAAGATCAAGAAAGTTCTGGGAAGAAAGTGCAGGCTTACTCCCCCTTTTACGTCATCAAACCTGAAAGCCTTAAAAGACAGAATTGGAAGAAGAGAAAAAAACAAAAAATATACATTGTTCGTTCTGGGAAGAAAGTGCAGGCTTACTCCCCCTTTCTACGTCATCAAACCTGAAAGCCTTAAAAGACAGAATTGGAAGAAGAAAAAAAAAACGTAAAAATATATATATATAGGTGGAAATCTCATTTTGAAAAAGACATTGTGTTGGGCGAGGATTGAGTTGGGGTTGCGATTTTGAATGTGAGGGTTGGGGTTGAGATTTTGAATGTGAGGGTTGGGACACACACACATACACATCAACAAACAAAAGTTAAGCCTTGACTATTCAGTTGAGGATTCTGTGTTTGGGGTTCACAGATGTAAGAACGTTCACCCCTTGACACACATTATATACTGTTATACACCTCGGACTTGGCCCTCGAGTGTCCACAACGGTGTATAGTAGGAGGGAGTGAAGCGCCAACCTATTGCTCCCATTGCACACACACACACAAACAAAAGTTAAGCCTTGACTATTCAGTTGAGGATTCTGTGTTTGGGGTTCACAGATCTAAGAACGTCCCCCTTGACACACATTATATACTGTTATACACCTCGGACTTAACCCTCGAGTGTCCACAAAGGTGTATTATCTGCTTAGTTTTGTCTTTTGTAATTCCTGTGAAAAAAATGTATTGATTCAATGATAACCCAAGAAAGTGTAAGAAACTTGGATGAAAAGAATTTGTTTAAATCATGTTTTGGTAAAAGATATATTCATCCTACAGTCGAATGTGTCCTAGAATACTATAAAACAAAGGGTTTAGAAAAAACTGCCCAGGTCTGTCATGCAAATGTAGAATTGACCGACCAGATTGTTAAAGTAAATAATGAAACATGTACTCTCTACTCAATATTTTATATAGAGACCATGAAAATATCTTGGATTTTCTTTGCCTCACTCTCAATAATCTTTTTGATAATAATCATCATTTTGATATATCTAGTTAAAATAAGGAAGAACCCTACATTTGTTTTATAGATGCTCTAATTCAAACAGAGCAAAGACAACATAACATAATGTTATACCCTGGATAATTAAATCTCCCAATCGCCTCATTAACTCAAAACTTCTTAACAAAGTCAGGAGAAATAGTGTATACCAAAGAGTAAAAAGTGTGAAGCAACAAATGGACAACATTTCAGATTAATTTTTTTTCTTATCTATCCAAACTCTTGTGATTTATTTTTCCCATTCATTTGAAATAATCTAGATGAACACCTACTCAATGAAAAAAGAAAGAATCCATATGAACACCTAGTCAATGAAAAAGAAAGAAAAGAATCCATATGAACACCTACTTATCTAATCAATGAACTGTTAATATTCTAATTGAACACCTACTCAATGAACAGAAAGAAAGAATCCATATGAACACCTAGTTAATGAAAAGAAAGAAAGAATCCATATGAACACCTACTTATCTAATCAATGAAAAGAAAGAAAGAATCCTAATTGAACACCTAATCAATGAACTGTTAATATATTCTAATTGAACACCTACTCATCAAGTCAATGAAAAAGAAAGAAAGAATCCTAATTGAACACCTACTCAATGAACTGTTAATATTCTAATTGAACACCTACTCAATGAACAGAAAGAAAGAATCCATATGAACACCTACCCAATGAAAAAGAAATATTCCAATTGAACACCTACCCAATGAAAAAGAAATATTCTAATTGAACATCTACTCAATGAACTGATAATATATTCTAATTGTACACCTACTTATCTACCCAATGAAAAAGAAATATTCTAATTGAACATCTACTCAATGAACTGATAATATATTCTAATTGTACACCTACTTATCTACTCAATGAAAAAGAAATATTCTAATCAATAAACTGTTAATATTCTAATTGAACACCAAGTCAATGAAAAAGAAAGAAAGAATCCTAATTGAACACCTACTCAATGAACAGCTAAAAATCCATATGAACACCTACCCAATGAAAAAGAAATATTCTAATTGAACACCTACTTATCTACTCAATGAAAAAGAAATATTCTAATCAATGAACTGTTAATATATTCTAATTGAACACCTACTCAATGAACAGAAAGAAAGAATCACAATTGAACATCTACTTATCTAATCAATGAACTGTTAATATTCTAATTGAACACCTACTCAATGAAAAAGAAAGAAAAGAATCCATATGAACACCTACTTATCTAATCAATGAACTGTTAATATATTCCAATTGAACACCTACTCAATGAACAGAAAGAAAAGAATCAAGATGAACACCTACTAATCAAGTCAATGAAAAAGAAAGAAAAGAATCCATATGAACACCTAGTTAATGAACAGCTAAAAATCAAGATGAACACCTAGTTAATGAACAGCTAAAAATCAAGATGAACACCTACCCAATGAAAAAAGAAAGAATCCATATGAACACCTAGTTAATGTACAGAAAGAAAGAATCCATATGAACACCTAGTTAATGTACAGAAAGAAAGAATCCATATGAACATCTACCCAATGAAAAAGAAAGAAAGAATCCATATGAACACCTAGTTAATGAACTGTTAATATTCTAATTGAACACCTACTCAATGAAAAGAAAGAAAGAATCCTAATTGAACACCAAGTCAATGAAAAAGAAAGAAAGAATCCATATGAACACCTAGTTAATGAAAAAGAAATATTCTAATCAATGAACTGTTAATATTCTAATTGAACACCTACTCAATGAACAGAAAGAAAGAATCACAATTGAACATCTACTTATCTAATCAATGAACTGTTAATATTCCAATTGAACACCTAGTTAATGAACTGTTAATATATTCTAATTGAACACCTAGTTAATGTACAGAAAGAATCCATATGAACACCTACTCAATGAAAAAGAAATAATCTAATCAATGTACAGAAAGAAAGAATCCTAATTGAACATCTACTCATCTAATCAATGAAAAGAAAGAAAGAATCACAATTGAACATCTACTCATCTAATCAATGAAAAGAAAGAAAGAATCCTAATTGAACACCTAATCAATGAACTGTTAATATATTCTAATTGAACACCAAGTCAATGAAAAAGAAAGAAAGAATCCATATGAACACCTAGTTAATGTACAGAAAGAAAGAATCCATATGAACACCTACCCAATGAAAAAGAAATATTCCAATCAATGAACTGTTAATATTCCAATTGAACACCTAGTTAATGAACTGTTAATATATTCTAATTGAACACCTACTTATCTACTCAATGAAAAAGAAATATTCTAATCAATGAACTGTTAATATATTCTAATTGAACACCTACTCAATGAACAGAAAGAAAGGAATCCTAATTGAACACCTACTCAATGAACTGTTAATATATTCTAATTGAACACCTACTCAATGAACTGTTAATATTCTAATTGAACACCTAGTTAATGAACAGCTAAAAATCAAGATGAACACCTAGTTAATGTACAGAAAGAAAGAATCCATATGAACACCTACCCAATGAAAAAAGAAAAAATCTAACCAAGATGAACACCTAGTTAATGTACAGAAAGAATCCATATGAACACCTACCCAATGAAAAAGAAATAATCTAATCAATGTACAGAAAGAAAGAATCAAGATGAACACCAAGTCAATGAAAAAGAAAGAAAAGAATCAAGATGAACACCTACTAATCAAGTCAATGAAAAAGAAAGAAAAGAATCCATATGAACACCTACCCAATGAAAAAAGAAAAATCTAACCAAGATGAACACCTAGTTAATGTATAGAAAGAATCCATATGAACACCTACCCAATGAAAAAGAAATAATCTAATCAATGTACAGAAAGAAAGAATCCATATGAACAGCTAAAAATCAAGTCAATGAAAAAGAAAGAAAGAATCAAGATGAACACCTAGTTAATGTACAGAAAGAATCCATATGAACACCTACTCAATGAACAGCTAAAAATCAAGATGAACACCTACTCAATGAACAGCTAAAAATCAAGTCAATGAAAAAGAAAGAAAAGAATCAAGATGAACACCTACTCAATGAACAGCTAAAAATCAAGTCAATGAAAAAGAAAGAAAAGAATCAAGATGAACACCTAGTCAATGAACAGCTAAAAATCAAGATTAACACCTACTCAATGAACAGCTAAAAATCAAGTCAATGAAAAAGAAAGAAAAGAATCAAGATGAACACCTAGTCAATGAACAGCTAAAAATCAAGATGAACACCTACTCAATGAACAGCGAAAAATCAAGTCAATGAAAAAGAAAGAAAAGAATGAAGATGAACACCTACTCAATGAACAGCTAAAAATCAAGTCAATGAAAAAGAAAGAAAAGAATCAAGATGAACACCTAGTCAATGAACAGCTAAAAATCAAGATGAACACCTACTCAATGAACAGCTAAAAATCAAGTCAATGAAAAAGAAAGAAAAGAATCAAGATGAACACCTACTCAATGAAAAGAAAGAACCCAATGAATACCTTTCTTTTCCCTCATATCTATTTACTTTTTCTTGTTAAAAATGCTTTTTTTCCTAAATAATTCACGTTTTTATCAAGAAAATATAAGCTAAAAATAAAAAGTGAATTCACCAATTTTTTGGTTTTAATTAAAAAATTGGTGAATTCACTTTTTATTTTTAGCTTATATTTTCTTGATAAAAACGTGAATTATTTAGGAAAAAAGCTTTTTAACAAGAAAAAGTAAATAGATATGAGGGAAAAGAAAGGTATTCATTGGGTTCATTCTTTTCATTGAGTAGGTGTTCATCTTGATTCTTTTCTTTCTTTTTCATTGTCTTGATTTTTAGCTGTTCATTGAGTAGGTGTTCTTCTTGTTTTTTAGCTGTTAAATGACTAGGTGTTCAACTTGATTCTTTTCTTTCTTTTCATTGACTTGATTTTTAGCTGTTCATTGAGTAGGTGTTCATCTTCATTCTTTTTCTTTCTTTTTCATTGACTTGATTTTTCGCTGTTCATTGAGTAGGTGTTCATCTTGATTTTTAGCTGTTCATTGACTAGGTGTTCATCTTGATTCTTTTCTTTCTTTTTCATTGACTTGATTTTTAGCTGTTCATTGAGTAGGTGTTAATCTTGATTTTTAGCTGTTCATTGACTAGGTGTTCATCTTGATTCTTTTCTTTCTTTTTCATTGACTTGATTTTTAGCTGTTCATTGAGTAGGTGTTCATCTTGATTCTTTTCTTTCTTTTTCATTGACTTGATTTTTAGCTGTTCATTGGGTAGGTGTTCATCTTGATTTTTAGCTGTTCATTAACTAGGTGTTCATCTTGATTTTTAGCTGTTCATTAACTAGGTGTTCATATGGATTCTTTTCTTTCTGTTCATTGAGTAGGTGTTCAATTAGAATATTAACAGTTCATTGAGTAGGTGTTCAATTAGGATTCTTTCTTTCTTTTTCATTGGGTAGATAAGTAGGTGTACAATTAGAATATATTATCAGTTCATTGAGTAGATGTTCAATTAGAATATTTCTTTTTCATTGGGTAGGTGTTCAATTGGAATATTTCTTTTTCATTGGGTAGGTGTTCATATGGATTCTTTCTTTCTGTTCATTGAGTAGGTGTTCAATTAGAATATTAACAGTTCATTGAGTAGGTGTTCAATTAGGATTCTTTCTTTCTTTTTCATTGACTTGATGAGTAGGTGTTCAATTAGAATATATTAACAGTTCATTGATTAGGTGTTCAATTAGGATTCTTTCTTTCTTTTCATTGATTAGATAAGTAGGTGTTCATATGGATTCTTTCTTTCTTTTCATTAACTAGGTGTTCATATGGATTCTTTCTTTCTGTTCATTGAGTAGGTGTTCAATTAGAATATTAACAGTTCATTGATTAGATAAGTAGGTGTTCATATGGATTCTTTTCTTTCTTTTTCATTGACTAGGTGTTCATATGGATTCTTTCTTTCTGTACATTAACTAGGTGTTCATCTAGATTATTTCAAATGAATGGGAAAAATAAATCACAAGAGTTTGGATAGAAAAGGGAAAAATTCACATGAAGTGTTGTCCATTTGTTGGTTCACACTTTTTCGGTTTTGGTATACACTATTTCTCCTGACTTTGTTAAGAAGTTTTGAGTTAATGAGGCGATTGGGAGATTTAATTATCCAGGGTATAACATTATGTTATGTTGTCTTTGCTCTGTTTGAATTAGAGCATCTATAAAACAAATGTAGGGTTCTTCCTTATTTTAACTAGATATATCAAAATGATGATTATTATCAAAAAGATTATTGAGAGTGAGGCAAAGAAAATCCAAGATATTTTCATGGTCTCTATATCAAATATTGAGTAGAGAGTACATGTTTCATTATTTACTTTAACAATCTGGTCGGTCAATTCTACATTTGCATGACAGACCTGGGCAGTTTTTTCTAAACCCTTTGTCTTATAGTATTCTAGGACACATTCGACTGTAGGATGAATATATCTTTTACCAAAACATGATTTAAACAAATTCTTTTCATCCAAGTTTCTTACACTTTCTTGGGTTATCATTGAATCAATACATTTTTTTCACAGGAATTACAAAAGACAAAACTAAGCAGATAATACACCTTTGTGGACACTCGAGGGTTAAGTCCGAGGTGTATAACAGTATATAATGTGTGTCAAGGGGGACGTTCTTAGATCTGTGAACCCCAAACACAGAATCCTCAACTGAATAGTCAAGGCTTAACTTTTGTTTGTGTGTGTGTGTGCAATGGGAGCAATAGGTTGGCGCTTCACTCCCTCCTACTATACACCGTTGTGGACACTCGAGGGCCAAGTCCGAGGTGTATAACAGTATATAATGTGTGTCAAGGGGGACGTTCTTAGATCTGTGAACCCCAAACACAGAATCCTCAACTGAATAGTCAAGGCTTAACTTTTGTTTGTTGATGTGTATGTGTGTGTGTGTCCCAACCCTCACATTCAAAATCTCAACCCCAACCCTCACATTCAAAATCTCAACCCCAACTCAATCCTCGCCCAACACAATGTCTTTTTCAAAATGAGATTTCCACCTATATATATATATATTTTTACGTTTTTTTTTTCTTCTTCCAATTCTGTCTTTTAAGGCTTTCAGGTTTGATGACGTAGAAAGGGGGAGTAAGCCTGCACTTTCTTCCCAGAACTTTCTTGATCTTGCTCCCATCAAGCACCATCCGACAAAGAACTACATCGATAGGTTTAGATCCCAAAGAGTGATAGCAACTCCAAAAGTCTCCAAAATATAAATAAATAAAATAATAATAATAATAAATAAATAAATAAATAAATAAAAGCCCCCAAAAAAGGTTCAAGTGTCCAACATAAACCCAACTTTCCAAGTCTTCAAGGTATAACCACATTCCCGTTGAGTTTCCAAGATATGTATCACATTGTGAGTTATCAATCCAGAACCCACATTTCAAGTATTCAAAGTAAAACCAACTTACAAAGTCTCTTAAGGATAACTCATTTACTGATTTTTTCAAAATTTGTGAGTCTCCAAGGTAGGCCCCATATTTAGAACCATCTTGGCAGAACCCTTTTCCTGAGTCTCCAAGGTAGTTATTTAAACCATCAAGGCAGAACTCATTTACTGATTTTTTCAAAATTTGTGAGTCTCCAAGGTAGGCCCCATATTTAGAACCATCTTGGCAGAACCCTTTTCCTGAGTCTCCAAGGTAGTTATTTAAACCATCAAGGCAGAACTCATTTACTGATTTTTTCAAAATTTGTGAGTCTCCAAGGTAGGCCCCATATTTAGAACCATCTTGGCAGAACCCTTTTCCTGAGTCTCCAAGGTAGTTATTTAAACCATCAAGGCAGAACTCATTTACTGATTTTTCAAAATTTGTGAGTCTCCAAGGTAGGCCCCATATTTAGAACCATCTTGGCAGAACCCTTTTCCTGAGTCTCCAAGGTAGTTATTTAAACCATCAAGGCAGAACTCATTTACTGATTTTTTCAAAATTTGTGAGTCTCCAAGGTAGGCCCCATATTTAGAACCATCTTGGCAGAACCCTTTTCCTGAGTCTCCAAGGTAGTTATTTAAATCATCAAGGCAGAACTCATTTACTGATTTTTTCAAAATTTGTGAGTCTCCAAGGTAGGCCCCATATTTAGAACCATCTTGGCAGAACCCTTTTCCTGAGTCTACAAGGTAGTTATTTAAACCATCAAGGCAGAACTCATTTACTGATTTTTTCAAAATTTGTGAGTCTCCAAGGTAGGCCCCATATTTAGAACCATCTTGGCAGAACCCTTTTCCTGAGTCTCCAAGGTAGTTATTTAAACCATCAAGGCAGAACTCATTTACTGATTTTTCAAAATTTGTGAGTCTCCAAGGTAGGCCCCATATTTAGAACCATCTTGGCAGAACCCTTTTCCTGAGTCTCCAAGGTAGTTATTTAAACCATCAAGGCAGAACTCATTTACTGATTTTTTCAAAATTTGTGAGTCTCCAAGGTAAAACTTGTATTCTGGCTCATCAAGGTATAACTTGTTCAGTGGGTATTGTCTTGATAACTCACAATGAGTACTATTGCTGTAAAACTCTTTTTCAGGATTTTGCTGGTCTCCAAGGTATAACTCTTTGGTTGGGTCATCAAGGACGAACTCGTTCTGTGGGTCTTGGTCGCTCATAAGGTCTTCAACCAAGCCAACAATTTCGCCCCAAGTTGTAGCAAAAGCAGTATTTTCATTTCGTATTTCAGACACAATTTCCTGTGAGAGAAAATAATAATGTATTAATTAAGTTATTTAATTATTAAATGAGTATGCTTCAATCAAAGTTTGAAAATAGGAAAATAAAAAATCTTACCTCAATAGATAAGTGGTTTGAATCCAGTTCATCAACTTGAAGGTTTAGTTCCATAGAAGACAGAGAGTTCCAAGGAACACCAAAGTCATCCCACTCAAGGTCTTCAACCAAGCCAACAATTTCCCCCCAAGTTGTAGCAAAAGCAGTATTTTCAGATACAATTTCCTGTGAGAGAAAATAATAATGTATTAATTAAGTTATTTAATTATTAAATGAGTATGCTTCAATCAAAGTTTGAAAATAGGAAAATAAAAAATCTTACCTCAATAGATAAGAGGTTTGAATCCAGTTCATCAACTTGAAGGTTTAGTTCCATAGAAGACAGACAGTTCGAGCCAAGCACACAGAACACCATTGCCAGCAAAAACAAATGTTTAAAATGGAGCCTGGGTTTGAAGCTTTTATAGAGAAAGACTGGTGGGTGTGGTTTCCTTTGGAAATTCCCTGGGCAAGCCTAGGCAAGCCTTCATTGGGAAATTTTTCAAAACCATAACATCCTGTAATTTTCTAGTGATTTCTTTGTGAGTCAGAGATGAACTGGAAATGATGTAAGAGTGGGCGGGGGCTTAGCAAAAGTAGGCGGAGCTTAGGAAAAGTGGGCGTGGCTTAGAAAAAAATACCTTATGAAAAGTGGGCGGAGCTTAGCAAAAGTGGGCGGGGCTTAGGAAAAGTGGGCGGGGCTTAAAGAAAAGTGGGCGGGGCTTATTGAATACCTTGTGGAAAGTGGGCGGGGGTTTAACAAAAGTGGGCGAGGCTTAAAGAAAAGTGGGCGGGGCTTAACAAAAAATAACCTGTGGCTCAGGAGGTGGTCAAACAAGAGCATTAAGAGAAGTTTATCATTTCGTAATGGCACAAATGGGGTATCTTAAAAATTATAAAGATTCAAATGTTTTGTTTGTCAATATTTTAGATGGGGATTATTGTGCAAAGAAAATTAAACTATTGAAGGAATTTGAGAATGAACAAATCTTTATAGGTTCAATGAGTGAGCTGTTCAACCCCCAGGTGTTCAATTCAATGAGGTTCA
>NC_140965.1:119660640-119683140 GCF_056783735.1 Eptatretus burgeri | reverse complement strand
ATCAATACATTCTCACGCTATGACCTTGATGTTCTAATAAGCTGTGAGCTCACAGTGATGGGAAGGTACGTTATTTAATCAGAATTCATTCTGAAACAGAATCCTTCCAATGGTCCTTGAAAATGCACGAAATGATTTGCTCAAAAGACTGAGAAGCCTGACAAATTATCATTTCACAATTTCAGATTGAACTGTGATGAACTTCATTCACGGCTAAGCAAGGAACTAAATTAAAAAATAATCGCAACACCCACTCCCTGGAAGAGCGGCAAGGAGCATGGAGGTGTGGGGAGTAACTTCATTTTGTGTTGCACAACTTTCAGGGAGATTTATTTGTTTTTTTTGGCGATAACATCCAGTTTTCAAGATATTCTGCCCAGTGGTGCTAGAATGCATTACCAGGTATGATAGTTCACCCACTTATGACAATTCCCCACTTTATCATAAAAGTAAAATTCAAGGTTGGAAGTAACCATCCCATCTTAGTGGAATGTTCCCATGTACAACCAACACTTTTGAACTTCTTTCATCCAGCAGTTTAGGAGTCCATAAAATACAGACCATGTACAGTAAGTAATATATAAATTGGCTTCGTAGTTTTCCATTATATCAGGTTTTCATTCTGATTCTGACGTACCATACTCTGTTGGAGAGCATTGGTGGTATCAAAGCAGTTTCTTGACAAGGGTTATACTGGGTGGTTTGTCATTGCCTTCCCAGCAGTTGTAAATGCAAGAATTTGGAATTTGTTCATGGTGCCAGTGATAGCTCACCAAATCTTCATTATGGGCAACATGGGATCTTGATGAATCACCCTGCCTATGAAACACCGTGATGGCAGTTTAGAGCTGGGTCAGGATTCAAACCCAAGCTAGACAGCTTTGAGACAAGTGTATAAGCCATCCTACAAGCCTGGGGTTTTCATTCAGAGATACTGTGAATGACAAATTGGAACTTGTAATGGTGCAGAGAGAATTTGCGTTGTCTCACCCCTCCTGAACTGCCATGACTACAATTTTTTAATGCTTAAACCGTTCCCAGGTACACCCCAGTTCCAACCATCAAAACGAAATGAAACGGAAGACCAAGAAGAAACCGGAAGAAGGAAAGAGCAAAGATGGAGTCATCAGGAGGAAGTTAGATAGGATTCGGGTTTCAGCTGCAACTCAGGTCAGGTCAGGTATGGGAACATGCGCTGGAGGAGCGCGTTGCTGCATCCACTTTCTGCTGGTACTCCAGGGGTTTCCATATGGCCATTTCCCAGGCAGATGCCTGGCTCATCCCTCATCTCCTTGAGATGCTGATCAACCTGCTGCAACCACGAGGAATGTGGTCAGCCCATTGGCCTCCACCACTCACGAGGCTCCCTCACTGAGAGAATATGGTGAGCAGGATCAGCATCAGAAAAACAAGCCACATTTCCATACAGCCTCAGCTGATGCTCACGGACTATGCAGGTAACAAATCTCATTTGAGTCTCTCTCAGCAACCGCTCATTGGGCACAAAGTCCGATGAGCGATAGCCAGGGATTCTACGAAGAGATCTGGTACCAAAGGAATTCATTCTCCGTCTCAGATTCCTGATCAGAGTCCAAATCTCACAACTCACATTTTGGAAACTGACTGTGCATGATCGTCTTCTCCTTTTTATATGGTCCTCGTCAACACGTAGTTTCTTGGGATTTGAATATAATTAGTAATCGTGAAATGAGGAATCTGATGAAAATGGTAGCTAAATATAGGGAATCAGTAACTCAACTTTGGAGCTGCATTAAGTCTTCAATTGTGGATTCGTTCTCTAATTTTGTTAACAAAATGTGCACCAAGTTTAAGTTATCTGTAAACAGTTTTAATGCATGGTTTAATCGAGTTGTGGAAGTCACAGATAAGAGAATTAAATTCTTTAGTTGTCAGGGCTTGTTTTCACTGGGTTGGTCTAAACCAGTGTTGAACAAGCCGAGTGTTCGTAAAGACATTCGGGATCTTCATGATAGCTAGGTAATAGTTCCAGCAGATATGGCTGCAAATAGTTTTGTTGTGGTTTGTATAAAGTTTTATGTTGACGTTTTATTAAGAGAGTTTGGCATTGATACGGTTACTTTTACTAGTATAGGAAATAGGACATACGTTCCTTGTCATAAGTCACTCCAAGATATTATCTCTGAGCATCAGGAGGTTTTAGTTTATAATTTTGGTATTAAATGTAAAGAGGTAAATCTTTGTATTCCTCGACTTTTCTGGAACCATAAGCTTCATAAGGACTCGTACAAGTATATGTTTATAGCGGGTGCCAAGCAGTGTTCCACCAATCAGCTATCGGTTATCGTTAACTCAGGCTTACAAGTTGTTCGGGAATACTTCAGGAAATATTGTTCATCAATTGAGAACAATTCTGGTATTAACACTTTCTGGAGCATTAATTCCTCTTTCGAGCTCTTAGATAAAATTAGATGCCTCAATATCAAGTCAGATGAAGTTTTTGATTTTTCAACTGTATGTACAAATTTGGAATTAGTACTGGTGAGGGATTCACTCTTCAAAGTGATTGACAAGGTTTTTAACTATTTTAATAAGTTTTTATGTGTCAGGTATGAGAGAGCATTCTTTTCTAAAAAGTTTTTTTATTTTTTTATTTTCAAGTATTCAAGTTTTCAAGTTTTCAAGTAAATATTCAAGTTTTCATTGTTTTGATAAACAGAAGTTTAAGGATGATGTTAATTAGGGTACCCAGTCAAATGGACTGGGTAACCTATTGTTTTTCTTCCGTTTATTTCTTATTATCTTGCCCCCCGGAGGGAGGGGCAGGATATTGTAATCGTCCGGTTTGTTTGTCTGTTTGTTTGTTTGTTTGTCTGTCTGTCTGTTTGTTCACAACTTTACGGCAAAACGGCTTTAGCAAACACTATCAAATTTAATCCACAGGTGGGCAATGAACCTTAGACGACCCCATTAACTTTTGGGTCCAATTGGATCAAAGGTCAAGGTCAAGGTCACGAAAATATCAAAATCGTTTTTCGCTCATTACTTAGTCAAAAATGATCTGATTTACTTCAAACTAAGCTTATAGTGAACCTTATTCTATTTGTCACTTATAATCCTACCCATTCCTATAGTGAAAATGCATATTTGTGAAGATCGGTAGGGTCCGAAGTTTTGGGGGTCATGGTCATCGGTCAAAATTACAAATTTTCCATTACAACTAAAACATGGTTGCGAAAATACAACTTTACGGGAAAACGGCTGGCTCAAACACTGTCAAATTTTATTCACAGGTGGGCAATGAAAGTCAAGAGTCAAAATCGTTTTACGATCAGAACGTTTTCATTTATTTGTTATTTAATATTCTTATTGAACAAATTAACATAACACAGAATATAAATTGAAAGAATATTTCATTGTTTATTAACAAACACAAATAACAAACCGTTCTCAATATTATATTACATATAGTACATACCTATAATATAGACTGTATATATTGTAACTGTGAAAGTGAAATTATTATTTATAGTATGGACACGGTTAGCTGTAAACTAGTGGCCAAGTATATCTTAAGTTTATATTGTTTATTGGCTTGCATTTGACACCATGACCTTTGACCTTACGTGGCCTTGAAAGGTCAAAATCATTTTACGGTCATAACTTCGTCAAAAATGGTTTAATTGACATCAAACTAAGACTAAAATATTCCTTATTCTATTCCTTACAATCAACATTCTGGTTAAGGATGTATCAAGTTTAAATTTAATCCCCAAAATAACTTTAAGTCTTAAATGGGCAGGATTTGTTGTGCCTGGCACCACTTGTTTATTCTTTTTCTGCCGGCAATTTGCGGGTTCTTTTGCTTCAAAAATCATTTTCTCAGGAATGGCAAGTCCGATTGACACGGAATTTTCACCATATTATGTATCTTTTTTGATAGCATACTCATTTGATAATTGTGACGTCATATGTCACGTGGTACAAGCGCCATCTTGAAAAAAACGATAAACTTTGGACCTCTGTATCTCTGAAACAGTGCAATGGAAAAATATTTTGCTTCATACATTTTAATGAACTCCCAATGGGGAGGAGGGGTGACCTTTCGTGACATCAGTAAAGCGGTATCCCGGTGAAAATTCGTCAAGTAGAACGCTGCATATGAAAAATATGAAATTTGAGCATCATCCTCACAATTCACCGTAGGAAAAAAATATTGTGACGTCATAGGTGACTTGGTTCGGCAGCCATCTTGTTTTTAATTTTTTTTTTTTAATCTTCTTCTCTAGAATGGCTGGACAGATTGAGGTGAAACTTTACACACACATTCCCCATGACATCCTTTTTCAAGTTTGTTAATTTATTTTTGATAGGTCACATGGTTTGGTGGCCATCTTGAATTTACCCTAAAACCTTCAAACATCTTCTCCAGAATGGCTGATCAGATCAAGGGGAAACTTCACAAATGTATTTTCCTTGGGTAGGGGATATAAGTTTGTTAATAAATAATTGATAGGTCACATGGTTTGGCAGCCATGTTGGATTTAAGAAAAATATTAAATAATGTTTTCTCTGGAACTACTAAACCCATCAAAGCAAAAATTTGCAACCATCATCTTTCTGTATGTCTACATACATGGTAAAAATTAGGACATCACAAGTCACATGGTTTGGCAGTCATCTTGGATAGAAAAATGCACCTTATCCGATTAACATGAAACTTCAGATACCTGTTCCACTACATGATATGAAACAGAATTTAAATTTCTGATGTCATAGGTCACATGGATCGTCAGCCATCTTGGATTGAAAATTAATAAATTTTAAAAAAATTTCTTCTCCAGAACGCTGGACAGATTGAGGCAAGAATTCACACACACTTTCCCCAAGACATCCTTTCACAAGTTTGTTAATTTCTAATTGATAGGTCACATGGTTTGGCGGCCAAATTGAATTTACCCTAAAACCTTCAAACATCTTATCCGGAATGGCTGGTCAGATCAAGGGAAAACTTCACAAGTCTATTCTGCACACGAAGGGGATATAAGTTTGTTTATGAATAATTGGTAGGTCACATGGTTTTGCAGCCATGTTGGATTCAACAACAATATTAAATATTGTTTTCTCTGGAACGACTTATCCTATCGATGCGAAACTTTGTGACTATCATTTAAGTCTCATGTTGTATCAAAGGCGGAGATCTGGGTACCCGGTTTTCACTGCCAGCAGTTACAAAGTGGCAGTTCTAATTTTATTTTATTTTATACTTTTGTGTCTTTTTGTGGGATAATGTTTCAACAGGTTAAAGGTATCCCCATGGGTAGGGATTGCAGCCCCCAACTAGTGGACATTTTTCTTATTTTCTGTGAATTTTCATTCATGTAGAAACTGATGAAGGAGAAATAATTAGGATTAGCAAAAATATTATCTCGTACATGTCGTTATACAGATGATATTTGTGTGGTGAACTGTAATTTTTTTTGATAGGCAGCTTCACAAGATTTATCCAGATAGCCTGATTGTAAAACAGGAGTGGTAATGATAAAACAGCTCCTGTATGTCTGTATGTGCTGGTTAGAGTTGGACAGAATGGTTTTATTACAAGTGTATATCATAAAGTTGATGATTTCAGTTTCCCTGTAGTCTTGTACACCTTTCCAGGTAGGAATGTACAAATTAAAATGGGGTACATGTCTTTTCATCTCAGATACTTAGATTTTCAAGAATTTGTTCAGTAAAGGATGATTTTGTGGAACGTGCTGAGAAAGTTTTTTCCATCATGTTGAACAAAGGATATTTGGCTGATTGTTTGATCAGGTCTTGTCTAAATATCTTTAGACTCCATCGTCACCATTTATTTAAGTTTGGTTGGTTTTCATGTAAACAAGTTCCGAATGCATTGCATTTGATATAATAATCATTAATTAATTATTTTAATGAGGTAAATTCTTAAATTAATATTAATTATTAAACATATATATATATATATATATATATATATATATATATAT
Organism: Eptatretus burgeri; assembly: GCF_056783735.1. NCBI lineage: Eukaryota > Metazoa > Chordata > Myxini > Myxiniformes > Myxinidae > Eptatretus > Eptatretus burgeri. The sequence continues at coordinate 119,677,150 of NC_140965.1, read as the reverse complement.
ATTGATAGATGGTATTAAATAATGGAGGTAATTAGATAAAATTATAATTAATAAATATTTTAAAAATAAATTATACATAAGCATTGAAATGATTTGGTGGTGGTTGCTAAGATACACAGTGAAGCATGTTAAAATCAGTTATTGATGACAGTTTGAGTATTTGAATGACAGTTTGAGTCGATGGTTAAATGGAGGTGCTGTGTCATGGACAAGTCTACAAGGTAAAGTGTTTGTCACTTAATTATTTTGTCATATAAAGTGATGCATGATTAAATGATATTCATAGGAAGAAGTACCACTTTAAATAAGAGTAATAATTAAGTAAGTTTCAAGAGAGATATTGCATTGCTGTGTTTACTGACTGACTGGAAATAACTTTGAGAATGTGGGTCCATTGATGTTGAGTCATCCACTGATGTGGACCTGTGACCAGGGTTGTGGATCTGCCGTTTGGAGAGATTCTGGGCTGAAAGGATCGAAACCTCAATGAAAAACATTGCCCAGCTGATGATCCAGGCAATTGGAAAATCAGTCAAGTTATTATTTCAAATAATATAGCTTTTGTAAGTACTTTGGGACTATGGTCCCATCTACACCTCACTCTCCGAAAACATGGACCATCTTCTATCTTCTCATCCAAACTCTCTCTTCCTCTTATGTGGCGACTTCAATTGTCATCACGCCAGTTGGCTAGGTGTGGGTACCTCTCTCACCTGCCATGGGACAACAGCAAAAGCTTTCTGTGACTCATTGGGACTGACTCAATCGGTCAACTTCCCGACCCGGATCTCAACCAATGGTACTCCATCTCTTCTGGATCTGATTTTGACAAATTTCCCTGACAATATCTGCTGCTCTTCCTTCGCTCCAATTGGTTCTTCTGACCACGTCCTTGTTAAAGTGGACATCTCTCTGGCTGTTATCAGAGAACCACCTCACCGCCGTCGAGTCTGGCATTTCACTCAAGCCGACTGGCAGGGTCTCCGAGCAGCCATCAAACTTACAGACTGGTCTCCTATCACTACTTTCTCAAACATCAACTCATCCTGGGAATTCTTTCAAAGAAACTTGCTCTCCCTCATGCACAGATTTATCCCCTCTCGTGTTCAGTTGTCTTACCCTTACTCCCGCCCTTGGTTTACTGAAGCTTGTGGCGAGGCAGTTGTCCTGAAACAACTTGCCTTCGCCTCATGGAAAGCAAACCCAACTGAGGGCAATCTCAGTTCTTTCCACAAAGCTCGGAACAAGTGTGTATCTACCCTCAGGAGATCCAGAAAACAACATCTTTCTCATCTCAAGTCTGAACTCTCAAACCTCTCTCCCTCCTCAAAATCCTGGTGGCGTTTAATCAAATCTGTTTCTGGTGTATGTTCCCCCTCCATCCCCTCCCTTACCTCAAATGGCCGCACTGCTGATTCCACACGTGATAAAGCTGAATGTCTAAACTCGGTGTTTGCAGCTAAATCTTGTGTCCCAAACCCATCACTATCTCTACCCACTTTACCCAGTCGCACCCAACTGTCCCTGGACTCTGTATCCTTTTCTCCTGACAAGGTGGAGAGCTTGCTTTCAAACCTCGAGTCAGATTCTGCAACCGGTCCAGACAGCATCAGCCCACGTGTGACACAGTCTGGCACCCTGCCCTACTCACCAAACTCTCTTCCCATGGTATTCAAGGCCATCTCCACTCATGGCTCGCAGACTTCATCTTCTGTCGCAGTCAACGTGTGGCCCTAAATGGAGTTCTTTCATCCCCTCTTCCTGTGCAGGCTGGAGTTCCTCAAGGTAGCGTTCTGGGCCCTGCTCTTTTTCTGGTTTTCATCAATGATCTCTCGGACTCTCTGGAAAATCCTCTATTTCTCTTTGCCGATGACTCCACCCTCTGCCGTACCATCTGTCATCCCTCAGACCGGCAAGCAGCAGCTTCTTCGCTCACTGCAGATCTGGATAAAATCACAAACTGGTCCAACACGTGGAACATGTCTTTCAATCCACACAAATCTCACACTCTCACTATGTCTCTTCGAAAGGACCGTTTACAAAACCCCCCCATCCACTTTCTCAACAATCCTCTGGAAGAAGTCTTTTCTTTCAAGCTTCTGGGTCTCACTATCTGCCATGACCTTTCCTGGGAAAGTCACATTTCCAACCTTGCCTCAAAAGCCAGTCGCCGACTGGGAATCCTCCGTCGTGCAAAGTCCTTCCTCGGCCCTCTTAAGCTCCTGACTACTTACAAAGCTTTTGTCCGTAGCCTGATGGAGTACTGCTCTCCCCTCTGGGCTGGTGCTCCTGCCTCCCACCTTTCTCGACTTCACGCTGTCGAAACCAGGGCTTTTAAGATCATTGGCATCTCCCGCAATGAAGCTGAGTCTTTGGGCCTCTCACTCAATCACCGCAGGTTGGTTGGTGGTCTTTCTGTCTTCTACCGACTCCTCTCCAGCCTTGCCCCCCCTGCTCTCTCTGCGATTTGTCCCAACCACATTTCCACAGGGCGCTCAAGGTCCGCCAACAACCCCCTTCTGGTAAAACTACCAAAATCACGAATCACTGCTCATCTTCACTCTTTCATTCCTCTTTTTTCCCGCCTTTGGAATAAACTTCCTCACTCTATTCTTTCCCATTCTTCCCTCCAGGCTTTCAAAACAGCTGTTCACCACCACCTCTTATCTTCCCCCATCCAAATCCTTGATCTTTTCTACCCCCGATAATCCACCCAAGCCCACTTCCTTCAATTCTCCTGCTTTCCTTCCTGAAAGTCCCTGTAATGTCCATCTTCTCCTCGCCATGTTCCCCGTCCCATCCCCATCCCTCTCCCTTCCACAGTTCACCTGTGTCTGTTCCCCAATGTTTTGTCCCTTCCATTTGTCCCAATGTTCCCCTGTCCCGCCCCTCTTGTCTCATGCCTCCTTGCTGTGAGTTGTGTGTTAGCTCTCATACGAGCCTCGACCAAGGTATACAAAAAAAAAAAAAAAAAATGGTGCAGTAATTGGTCTTCATTTTTATCCGTAGAGCAAGACTGGAAATACCAAGGACCTGAAAACTCGGACTTTCTTCCTCCTTCGCAGGTACCGGCAGTGCCACACCCCATGATCCAGTGAATACATGACTCCCCAGGCCGGAACCAGACATCCGTTGACCTCCAGCTCACAGCCCGCAACCAAACATCCGTTGACCTCTAGCTCACAGCCCGCAGAGACATGAATATCACTGCCAAGGAAAGTGAATCTCTCCATGACCTCAACATCCTTACCACAAACAGGTACAGAGAAGATAGCAGCATCCAAGATGTCAATGAAAGCCTGGATCTTAGTGTTGACCCAGGAAACCTGAAATTCCAGTGGCTCCGACTCCTCAGTGAACACCTGGAGGGCCCCGAAAGGATATCCAGAGTCTCAACAAAGATGACTGCATCATCTGTGAAATCAAGTTCAGAGATCTTGACATTCTCAAACAATGCACCGCAGCTTGATCTCTCCGACATCCTCTCCAGAATCCAGTCCATACAAGGGCTGAAAAGTGTGGGGGACAGTACACACCCCTGACAAACTCTAATAACAACTGGAAGTAAGTCAGAGATGGTATGACCACATCCCACAGCACTCTCAGTATCAGAGTAGAGTTCAGACATCAGATCGATCAGTTTTGGTGGCACCCCACGAAGACCAATAATCCTCCAGAGGGCATCCCGATTCACTGAATGAAACGCTTTGCAGAGATCAACATAGGCTGCTCGCAGCCCCACGAGAAACTTTCATCTGTGTTCGGTGAGGACCCCAAGAACAAGGATGCAGTCAATTGTTGACCTCTTTGGTGTAAAGCCTGACTGCTCTGGATGCTGGTGCTCAAGCAGATGGTGGCAAATCTTTTCAAGAATTATCCGAGCAAAGACCTTGGCCAACACTGAGAGCGGCATCACCCTTCCATAGTTGTTGCAGTCCTGGCGATCACCCTTCAGGTAATTATCAAAATTGTTTGATCAGGAAATTATCAAACCATAAGGTTCAGGTATAGATCTCTCAACTTGGAGAAAGAATGAAAATACTGCAAGAAGATGGATTTGGAACATAGACATCGAATTTGAAACCTTTCACACTACCAGAAAAACACAACTTAGTGCATCTCCAAGTTAAATATTTAATTATATTGATATTGACAATCATTAAATTTACTGCAGAACCGACATCACCTTTGCTCCTCCATGCAGAAATGTTCTACAACCCATTCTAGTTGAATAACAAAAAAAATCTTCTAATTCCTAAAATTGTTCCTCCATGAGCCTCGACTCTGTATTAAAAAAGAAACAAGTAAAAATTCTCTTTGCTCTGTTGCCATGGAAAGGAAAATTAATTTGCTATGCTGAAATCAAGCTGGATACTTTCAACCATTATTATGATAACCCTCCTAATGGATCCAATGATGGGCAATTAGATGGACCACACCGTGATCTGATCTCATTAGCTTCCATTTCCCACTCATTGGATAATTTTGATCAGGTGAATAAGGGTTAATTGGATGTGACAGTAATTTTTTTACATCATTCCATACCCCCTAAACGGCCTAAAAGAACATATTCTACCTCTCCACATGGCAAGCCAAAAGCCTTGCATTCAAAAGCTTTTATTTGCTGGTGGGCAGTAACACCTGTCCAAGATTGATAACACTCGTACTCAATGTGTTGAGCTTGCATGCATCCCTTTAAGGGACATCATTGTCATTCTCCCTCTCCTTCCACCTCACTTCTTCATCTCTCCCATCCTTCCATTCCTGTCCTGACCTCTTTGTCATTCTGCTCCTCCTGATTGGGTGATCTTTGACAGCAGAAGTTGTTGACCATAAGAGTCAAAACATCAATGATGATGATGATGATGATGATGATGATGATGATGATGATGATGATGATGATGATGATGGAGCTCACCTGATGATCCGGATGGTCATTAAATAAGGCAGCCAGGTAAGCTGAAGGGATTCTTTATGTAAAATACACATGATGGCTTTAGATTTACGTGATTGGGATGAAGTATTAGTTGGTTGGGACACAGTCAACCAATAATTAGTGCTGATCTCAACTCCACCAATTTCAAACAACTGAGAAACAGCATTCTGCAGCTGAGTTCAGTCAGTGATATCTCCCTCTCCACATGTGTGGGTGTGTGGTGTGTGAGTGGTGTGGTGTGGTGTGTGAGTGGTGTGGTGTGTGAGTGGTGTGGTGTGGTGTGGTGTGTGAGTGGTGTGGTGTGGTGTGTGAGTGGTGTGGTTTGGTGTGGTGTGGTGTGTGAGTGGTGTGGAGTGGTGTGGTGTGGTGTGTGAGTGGTGTAGTGTGGTGTGTGAGTGGTGTGGTGTGTGAGTGGTGTGGAGTGGTGTGGTGTGTGAGTGGTGTGGTGTGGTGTGTGAGTGGTGTGGTGTGGTGTGGTGTGGTGTGGTGTGGTGTGGTGTGGTGTGGTGTGTGTGTGTGTGTGTGTGTGTGTGTGGTGTGTGGTGTGTGGTGTGTGTGTCGTTGGTTGTCATCTCCATGTGAGGTTTTCAGAAGATGTAACTCCCAGGACTCAAAGTATCCACCCCAGTTTCAGGAAGGGATCATGATTCATGGATCAATTTTTGACGTTTTCTTGTTCTCAGTTTTGTTCCGAGGGCTCTTCAGAATATCATCACCGAGCCACAGACAGCTTCCAACTGCAGTTCATTTGTAGTAATATTCGCAAGGATCGTTTTTAAGATCTCCATGAGGTTCTTCTTCATCATTACCATCGCTCCATTTATCAGTGGGACAATTTTTGCACCTTTCAGCTTTCAAGATCTTTTCACTTGATTTTTGAGATATTTTTGATATTTGGTCATTTTCTTTATTTCTCTATTTATTTTTTATACATAGTCTCAAACATGCTCTTTCGTTTTTTCTCATCACACCTCCCCCTCTTCCCACCCACTCAAATCTTGTTCCTCCCCTTGCCCACTCCAATCTTCACCATACCACTACCCAGGCTAATCCTTCCTCTCCCACTCCTCCCTCATGACTGTGCTTGCTCTCTTCATCTCCCCTCCCTCTCAAAGCTTCCCTGTCACCCTTCCCTCACAATTTAGCTGCCCCCTCCATCTTCAAAGCAATCTTCACTCTCTTCCCCCTCAAAATTTCCCGCTAACCTTTTTCAAAAGCTCCCCCACACCTTTCTCCCTCAAATCTCCCCCTAACCCCCTCCCTTCAAATCTCCCCTCTCACTCCCCCTTCTCAAAGTTCCCCCACCCCCTTCACATCCACAAAGCTGCTTCCTTCCCCTGCCCTCTCTTTTCTATATCATACCTCCACCTCCTGCATTCATCTACTTCACTCTGCCCCCCTCGCATATTACTCCCTTATGTGCCTCATCCCATAAGCTTATCCTTTGTCCTCCTCCTCATCCAACCCTCTCGCCGAGCTCTTTTGCAATCTCCTACACAATTTCAACAAATCTCACTACCTCCCCCCTCTCCTCCCACGTCCTCCTCACCCACTCCCTCCCTCCCTCCTCTTTAACAGTGTAGACCTCAAACATCCAGGGCCTTCGCTCTAACCTGATAGGTCTCTCCATACAGGTTGCCACTGACAAAACACACACAATCTGCTTAGCAGAAACTTTCCTCCTTCAAGACAGCTCTGACTCCTTAATATCTCTCCCTGGTTATTCCCTCATCCAGTATAATAGACCTGAGCCTCGTCCTTGTGGCGGAGTTGCTGGCTTTATTAAAAAAAACCTCTTTTCCTCACTCTCCATGCACTGTCCTCACGCCACCACATCCCCAACAATACCACTGGCTGTGGCTTTCCTTTACCTCCACCTCTTGTTTATATACGTGTTGTACCATCCACCAAACAGTGATGACGCCATTTAATTCTCGCCCACCAAAAACATGGATCAACTTTAACCTCTCATCCCAACTCTCTCTTCCTCATTTGTGGTGACTTCAATTGTCATTATGCCAGTTGGCTGGGTGTGGGTACATCTCTCACCTGCCATGGCACTTCAGCAAAGGACTTCTACGACTCATTGGGACTGACTCAATCAGTCAACTTCCCGACGCGGGTCGCAGTCAGTGGTACTCCATAACCTTTGGATTTTGTTTTGACCAATTTCCCAGCAAATACCTGCTGTTCTTCCTGCGCACCAATTGGTTCATCTGACCATATGCTTCTGAAAGTAGACATGTTTCTGGCCATTCTGAGAAAACCACCTCAGCACAGACATGTCTGGCATTTCACTCAGGCCAAGGCAAGGACCTCATGCAGCCATCAAACTTCTCGACTGGTCTCCCATTTCTACTTTCTCTGACATCAACTCATCCTGGGAATTATTTCAAAGAAATTTGCTCTCTCTCATGAACAGATTTATCCAATCTCGTCATCAGTTGTCCTCACCATCCACCTGCCCATGGTGCACTGAAGCTTGTGGTGAGGCAGTTGTCCTGAAAGAACGTGCCTTTGCCTCATGGAAGGCAAATCCAACTGAAGGCAATCTCAATTCCTTCTATAAAGGTTGGAACAAGTGTGTGTGTCTACCCTCAGGAGAACCAGGAAACAACATCTTTCTCATCTCAAGTCTGAACTCTCAAACCTGCCTCCCTCCTCTAAATCCTGGTGGCACCTAGTTATATCTGTTTCTGGTGGATGTTCCCCCTCCATCCCATCCAGAACTTAAAATGGCTGCTTAGCTCACAATGCCCGTGAAAAGGCTGAATGCCTAAACTCTGTGTTTGCTTCTAAATCTTGTGTCCCAAACCCATCTCTTTCTGTTTCCACCTTGCCCAGTCACAACCAGCTGTTCCTGGACTCTGTTCCCTTTTCTCATGACAAGGTGGAGAGTTTGCTGCCAAACTGAAACTCAGATACTGCAACCAGACCAGACGGCATCGGGCCTCGTGTACTAGAAACATGTTCTGCTGCTCTTGCCCACCCTCTCTCTGCTCAATTCAACATCTCATTTGGTCAAGGTCATCTGCCATCTGCTTGGAAATCAGACATCACTACCGCTCTGCATAAAAAAAGAGATGCAAAAACAGATCCCTGCAACTACAGACCAATCAGCCTTCTCCCAATCATCAGCAAGGTTATTGAATCCAAAATCGCTTTCAAAATTAAATCCTTCCTCTTCTCCAATGGGTTGATTTCCGATCATAAAATTCGATTCACACCAGGTCACTCTACCCTGGATATGCTGCTTCTGCTCTCCCAACAATGAATGGAGATCCTCAATGCCAGACATGAAATCAGAGCCATCTCCAGAGACATATCGCGTGCCTTTGATACGGTCTGGCACCCTGCCCTGATCACCAAGCTCTCTTCTTTTTTTTTCTTATTTTTTCTCAAGGAAATCATGCAAGGAGGAGGCCATTCGGCCCATAATGCTTGTGCCACACCAATACCAGATTTTCAGAAATCCATCAATACCCCTTCCCTTCGTGTGCAGCCATTTGCAGCCTTTTTGGCGTCCTTGGTTTGGGGCATGGATATGCCGCTGATGCAGTATCCCTATTACCAGTACACTGGTACTCATTTTACCGACCATATTCCTGCAGGGCGCTCAAGGTCCATGAGCAACCCTTCTGGTAAAACTGCCCAAATCACGAATCACTGCTCACCTTCACTCTTTCATTCCTTTTTTTTCCCCACCTCTGAAACAAACTCCCACACCTCCTTCAATCCCACACTTCCCCCTCAAGGTCTTCAAAACAGCTGTTCACCACCACTTCATATCTTCCTCCATCCAAAACCATGAACTTTTTCTACCCCCATTAATCCACCCCAAACCCACCTCCTTCAAATCCCTGAAAGTCCCTGTAGTGTCCACCTTGTATACCCCGTGTTCCCCGCCTCGTCCCTCTCCCTTCCACATATCCCCTCATGTCTCTGTTCCCTACTACACTACATGGCCAAAAGCATGTGAACATCCTTTCTAATTAGTGGATTCGGCTATTTCAGCCACACCCATTGCTGACTGTATATAATCAAGCATACAGCCATGCAATCTCCACAGACAAACATTGGCAGAACAATGGGCCAGACTGAAGAGCTCAGTGACTTTCAACTTGGCACCGTCATAGGATGCCACTTTTCCAACAAGTCAGTTCATGAAACTTCTACCCTGCGAGAGCTGCCCCGGTCAACTGTGACTGATGTTATTGTGAAGTAGAAACATCTCGGAGCAACAACAGCTCAGCCTTGAAGTAGTAGGCCACACAAGCTCACAGAACGGGGCCGAATGCTGAAGCGCGTAGTGCCGTAAAATAGTCTGTCCTTGCAACACTCACAACTGAGTTCCAAACTGACTCTGGAAGCAACAGCAGCACAAGCAATGTTTGTCGAGAGCTTCTTGAAATGGGTTTCCACGGCCGAGCAGCCGCACACAAGCCTAAGATCACCATGCACAATGCCAAGCATCAGCTGGAGTGGTGGAAAGCTCACTGCCATTGGATTATGGAGCGCTGGAAATGCATTCTCTGGAGAGATGAATCACACTTCACCATCTGGCAGTCCGACGGATTAATCTGGGTTTTGCGGATACCAGGAGAACGCTACCTGCCCGAATGTATAGTGCAAACTTGTGAAGTTTAAGGTTGGTGGAGGAGGAATAATGGTCTGGGGCTGTTTTTCATGGTTCAGGCTCAGCCCCTTCATGCTAGTGATGGGACCTTAATGCAACAGCATACAATAACATTTGAGATGATTCTGTGCTTCCAATTTTGTGGCACCAGTTTGGGGAAGGCCCTTTCCTGTTTCAGCATGACAATGCCCCCATGCACAAAGTGAGGTGCACACAGAAATGGTTTGTCGAGATCGATGTGGAAGAACTTGACTGGCCTGCACAGAGCCCTGAGCTCAACCCCATTGGACACCTTTGGGATGAATTGGAACACTGACTGCGAACCAGACTTAATCACCCATCATCAGTGCCCGACCTCACAAATGCTCTTCTGGCTGAATGGAAGCAAATCCCCCCACAGCATTGTTCCAACATCTCGTGAAAATCCTTCCCAGAAAAGTGGAGGCTGTTTTAGCAGCAGAGGACCAACTCCTTTGAATGCCCATGATTTTGGAATGAGATGTTGGATGAGCAGGTGTCCACATACTTTTGGCCATGTCGTGTATCTTGTGTGTCCCTCTCCCACCTCTCTTGTCTCCTGCTCTCTTTGTTACATGTTTTGTGTGTTAGCTCTGATTCAAGCCTTGACAGTGTATACAAAAGGCTCATGGAAGAGCTAGAACACAACATAAAAAGAACAACAGGAGAAGGGGGAAATGCCAATTACAGGACAGAGGGTGAAAACAGACGTAGACAGCCAAACAAGGAATGTAGATAATGATGAGTGGAAGGGGAGAACGCAAGAGGTGAACGGGATGAACACAGAAGCAAAATTTTGGCAGGGGTGGGGGTGGTTTAATGGGTGTACAAAAGATAATCGTTTTGGATTGGGGATTGCCTTAGATTGTGGTGAACAGCTGTCTTGAAGACGTGGAGGGAAGAATGAGATTGAAGAGAATGTGGAAGTTTGTTCCACAGGTGGGGAAAAAGAGAACCAAATGAGTGGAAGTGAGCAGTAGTTCTGGATTTAGGCAGTTTCACGAGGAGGAGGTTGCTGGGTGGACCGTGTCCATCATGCATGCTGATACCTGTGGGGGGAGGGAGGGGGGGAAAGCATTATATTTGGTTCAAGTCCAGATCCAGATCCGGCCTATCAGTGGGATACAAAAAGTAAACTGTTCAGCCTGGAGTAGATATGCACTCTACTGTGTGCCGTTCTAGTTGAAGACTTCATGACAAAGGAGGGGGGTAGTGGAGGATTGAACGAAATGGGGTACATGGAAACATCGCATGAATACAGCATGTGGAGAGTGCCCAGAAATGTCCATGGGGGTAGAGTGGAGAGAGATTAAGGGGAGAGAAGGAGATTCCAGCAGATGCAACGTCCAGTTTAACGTCTCTCCGAGAGACGACACACACATTGATGAATCATCCTGCCTCTGAAACACCGGGATGACAGTTTATAACTGAGTCGGGATTCAAAGCCAATCTAGACAGCTTAGAGTGAGCGTGTGTACCTCTCAGCTATCCTGCCATGATGTGGTGATTTGTTGCTTTGGAACAGTTGAAAACGTTTTTCACTCATTGTAATCATCTAATTTATTTTGCCTTCCTCATTCCGGAGAGGTCCCCACGGATAACCGTGCTGCAGTATCACCATGGAAGCTTATACAGATCAAAGCTTGAAGAGTGCTCACCAATTGCCAAAATTCAATAAAGCACTCAAACAAAACAGTTTTTTTTGTATACCTTGTCGAGGCTCGTATGAGAGCTAACACACAACTCCCAGCAAGGGGGCTTGAGACAAGAGGGGTGGAAGTGGAAGGGACAAAACAGTGTGGAACAGACACATTAAGTGAACTGTGGAAGGGAGAGGGATGGGGATGGGACGGGGAACATGGCGAAGAGAAGATGGATATTACAGGGACTTTCAGGAAGGAAAGCAGGGGAATTGAAGGAAGTGGGCTTGGGTGGATTATCGGGGGTAGAAAAGATCAAGGATTTGGATGGGGGATGATAAGAGGTGGTGGTGAACAGCTGTTTTGAAAGCCTGGAGGGAAGAATGGGAAAGAATAGAGTGAGGAAGTTTATTCCAAAGGTGGGAAAAAAGAGGAATGAAAGAGTGAAGATGAGCAGTGATTCGTGATTTTGGTATTTTACCAGAAGGGGGTTGTTGGCAGACCTTGAGCGCCCTGTGGAAATGTGGTGGGGACAAATCGCAGAGAGAGTAGGGGGCCAAGGCTGGAGAGGAGTCTGTAGAAGACAGAAAGACCACCGACCAACCTGCGGTGATTGAGTGAGAGGCCCAAAGACTCAGCTTCATTGCAGGAGATGCCGATGATCTTAAATGCCCTGGTTTCGACAGCGTGTAGCCGAGAAAGGTGGGAGGCAGGAGAACCAGCCCAGAGGGGAGAGCAGTACTCCCTCAGGCTACAGACAAAAGCTTTCTAAGTGGTCAGGAGCTCAAGAGGGCGGAGGAAGGACTCTGCACGATGGAGGATTCCCAGTCGGCGACTGGCTTTTGAGGCGAGGTTGGAAATGTGACTTTCCCAGGAAAGGTCATGGCAGATAATGAGACCCAGAAGCTTGAAAGAAAAGACTTCTTCCAGAGGATTGTTGAGAAAGTGGATGGGGGGGGGTTCTAAACAGTCCTTTCAAAGAGACATAGTGAGAGTGTGAGATTTGTCTGGATTGAAAGACATGTTCCACGTGTTGGACCAGTTTGTGATTTTATCCAGATCTGCAGTGAGCGAAGAAGCTGCTGCTTGCCGGTCTGAAGGATGACAGATGGTACGGCAGAGGGTGGAGTCGTTGGCAAAGAGAAATAGAGGATTTTCCAGAGAGTCGGAGAGATCAATGATGAAAACCAGAAAAAGAACAGGACCCAGAACGCAACCTCGAGGAACCCCAGCCTGCACAGGAAGAGGGGATGAAAGAACTCCATTTAGGGCCACACGTTGAATGCGACAGGAGAGGATGTCTGCGAGCCATGAGTGGAGATGGCCTTGAATACCATGGGAAGAGAGTTTGGTGAGTAGTGCAGGGTGCCAGACTGTGTCAAAAGCACGTGATATGTCCAGGGATATGGCTCGGATTTCCTGTCTGGCATTGAGGACCTCCATCCATTGATGGGAGAGCAGAAGCAGCATATCCAGGGTAGAGTGACCTGGTCTGAAACCAAATTGATGATCGGAAATCAAGCCATTGGAGAAGAGGAAGGATTTCATGTCTGAAGCGATGATGGATTCCATAACCTTGCTGATGATTGGGAGAAGGCTGATTGGTCTGTAATTGCAGGGATCTGTTTTTGCACCTTTTTTATGCAGGGCAGTGATGTTAGCAGATTTCCAAGCAGATGGCAGATGACCTTGGGCAAATGAGAGGGTGAATAGAACAGAGAGAGGGTGAGCAAGAGCAGAAGAGCAGGCTTTGAGGACACGTGGGCTGATGCCGTCTGGACTGGTTGCAGAATCTGAGTGGAGGCTTGAAAGCAAGCTCTCCACCTTGTCAGGAGAAAAGGATACAGAGTCCAGGGACAGTTGGGTGTGACTGGGTAAGGTGGGTAGAGAAAGTGATGGGTTTAGGACACAAGATTTAGCTGCAAACACCGAGTTTAGACATTCAGCTTTATCACGTGCGGTATCAGCAGTGCGGCCATTTGAGGTAAGGGAGGGCATGGAGGGGGACAAGGGTAGGACAAGGGACGAGGGGCGAGGTAAGGAGGGTTGTTGAAAAGTGTAGGGTATTGCAGAATAGCTCGGGGAGGGGGCCGAATGAGGAGGAGAAAAGGCTCTGTGGTGCTGGGGGAGAGGGGGGACAAGAGACAAGGAAGAAGGCAGCTGAGGATTTGAGGAGGTGGAGTGAAGAGATGGAGGTGAGAGGGCAGTGGAGGGAGGCAGCTTGGTGGATGAGAGGGGGTAACTTTGAGAAGGATGACTGAGGGGATGAAAGGTGGGAGAAAGGTGAGGGCGGACTTTTTGAGAGAGGTGAGAGGGAGGCTTGGAGAGAGAAGAGTGGGATGGTTTCTTTGAGAGTGAGAGTGAGGGGTGAGGGGGGTGAGTTGGCAGTGAAGTTGGAAAAAAAGAATGGTTGATGGAAAGTGAACATTCATAGCAAACTGTGGTTTTTAAAAGTTTGAGGTCATTGATGCGAATTAACACTATTCTTGATGGATGCAATAAAGGCGAATTCAGAGAATGGAGAGAAGAAGCGCTGTAATAGTTGGATTTTTTAGGCAAGGAATGAAGGAGAGCTTGAAATGAGAGCAGTCTGTTAAAATAGCAGAGGAGTAGTGCATTATGAAACAGGAAAGAGTACCACATGTGTGAGAGAGGAAGATGAAGCATTATAAGATCGTTTTTGTTGTTAATATTAATGTTTGAGAGAGTTTTCAACAGATTAGGTCATGGAAGTGTAGAAAAAAATCGAGGAAGAAGACGAGGAGGAAGATAACAGGAAAAAGAAGAAGCAGAATCGGGAGAAGGTCAGCGTGTTGTTGTTGTTGTTGTTGTTGTTGTTGTTTGGGTATTTTTTAATTTAATTTTTTTTTTTTTGAGATAAGAAAGAGATTATCTGGGAGACTGGGGGATGTTAGGAAAGTGGGGAGGATGAAAATTGAAGGTAATGGGGAGAAAAAACAACAAAACAAACAAAAAAAAAACAATCGAACACCGAGTGGAACCGGTAGGCCTCAAGCCTTGGCCAAGGCCTAGGCCTCAAACACCCGGTAAGAACGTCAACAAAAATACTCACGAAATAGCACGATTTTTGAAACAAAACCGAACTAGGAACACAGAGTAACATGTAGGTGAGAAAATTAAACAGTTAAAACGGGACAAATAACGACCGGAAACTTAACTTTGAGAACGTCAGCAGAGAGCCCTGAAGGAGACCGCTCGTCACTCCAAACTCGGAACCGGAAGTGAAGAAACTTTTAAAAATGAAACGTTTAATTTTTTAATATGGATTTATCTTTACCAAAGTGACGAGTTTTCAAATGAAAGGAGTTAATACAAAAAAGGGAATCATGGTGTAAAATAAAATTGCACATTTTTAGCGAGCGAACCACCAACCGATTCACTGCACAAGGCATCGTACGGCCAAACGCAAGCGTGTGGGCCCTGAACTTTGTGCATGTTGATCTATATATTCAGTGACAGTGTGAATATTGTAGAGTGCTTGCAAAGTGGCTTAAGCACTCAAGCAAGCAATCCAACAATTGATTGAGAAGGAACAACCGGCTTGGCCAGCGATTAGCGATTGGTTATATAAACACCATGCACCCGTTGATGCCAGGAATGTCAAGTGAAGTCCGAATTGGACATGTGAACACTTTTCTTTCAGCAGTTGGAAATACTGCTGAAGTCAATAAAGAAGTTTAGTTTGTGAAATTCGGCTAAGATTAAGGGATTCTAGAGGTTATGGCATGTGCTGAAATGAAATAAAGCCACGAATGCTGGCGTTTCTGGGTGTTTATAAGCATTGCAATGTATCCAGTGATTCTTGGGTATAATGATCAGGTTAGCGATGATACAAGTGATAGTGGAAAAAAAAAAAAAACTTTATCATGAAGAAACCATTGCAGCCTGTTCCAAGTCAAGGAATTGTTGAGCAGGCCAAAATAAATGGTAGCTTCAGTCTCCAGCCAGCTGACAGAGGGCTGAACAAAATGGTGTGCCACCATCTTGGTAAGGCTAATTTTGGTATTTCTTGATTAACACCCTCTATATTATCTTCAAAAAGGGTGTTTAAATTAACCCAGACACCCAGTTTTCATTCAGGCACCACTTTGGAGTTCCCTTAGTATGCATGCAAAGTTTGGGGGCACGAGGTTTCATGGTTTTGGAGTTATGGAGGAGATGAACGGACAGACAGATGAACACACTGACATTTATTATAATAGGTTAGTGCAGGCCTTGTATTGGACTCGGCAATCGGCAAATTTTCAGTTCTCGGCATCGGCCGATTGGAGTCCATGTGAGTGCCGATGACCGATCAGAGTACTTGACTTTATACAACCCAAAACTCCTTGAGTACCTTTCACCCTTGTTTAGGGCAAATTTCAATAAACACATTTTAAAAATCAATGTTTATTTATAGATGTTTCAAGGAGATATGCATAAACATTATTCTTTATAAACAGTAGCCAATCGCCACGTGACAGGTGGGAAAAATTTGGTTCAGTAATTTAGAAACTGCGTCAATATGGCAAATGACTCATAAATCAGATGTTATGACGTTTATTTTGCTTTGAAACTCATAAAGAGAAAGAACATAACCTTTCTAAAGCACATGCGATTCAATTTACTTCGTGGATGAATGATCGTTCGGAACCTGGAGACTCCCTGTCCTGTATTTTGCATAAGACTTGCTTTTGTCTAAAATACTTCATTTGATATCCGCCAATAGCTTATCAAATGAGCACAGTCATTCATTTAAAAATGGCAGGATGCTGTACCGTTCAATGCACCGATCGATTAGAGAAGGGATTTAAAACGTATCTAATCACAGGGTCCTTACAAAGTTCTGCACAGATAAAGTGCATGAAAAGGAGAACCAGAAAGTCTTGCCTTTGAATATAGTTCTTTAAATGTGGAATTCAAGTGAAAATTTTGCAAAATTCAATTACCACAGAGAGCACACAAATGGTCAGTCAAGGCCTTGCTAGGTCAAGCCAACATGGCAGAATTTGGAACACGAGGTTAGATTTGACGTTGGAAAAAAGGACCCCTGCGTGGACATTATCACCACGACTTGCAAAATCAGGTTCAATCCCATTGGTTAATTATTTTGTTGCCCTCGATGAAGTTCCACTTTCTGCACCTTTCTTAATTTTTTTTCTTCCCTCAATATACAGTAATTATCCGAACAGTAGAAAAGTTAAGGTTAACACTTTGCTTAAATAAATACACTCCATGATTAAAAAAATTAAAATCGCTAATTTGTTAAAATTTTCTGAA
>NC_140965.1:119620640-119655640 GCF_056783735.1 Eptatretus burgeri | reverse complement strand
TCTTGAACTGTTCAACGCAGATCCAGGTGACTTCATCGCTCGTCTCGTGACTTGTGATGAAACATTGCATCCTGTAACCAAAATTGCAATCCATGCAGTTGGAAGCACAAGGGATTAGCACCACCCAATAAATTTCACACCCACCCCATATCTGGGAGATTATTGACTATATTTTCTGGAATAACAAGGAAATCTTCATGCTTATTGACTGCATGTCTTAACTTGAGAGTTCATACAACACCTTACCCCATGCATTGTTCGAGTATATAAATCGATTGAAATGAAATAATGATTTTAAATGGTGGATCAAAAAATTCCGGAGGTTTAGTGCCGTTGACTATTTTTACAACTAACACAATTAACTGAGGTTTTCCATCCATTAAGAAATAAATTAACATGTTTGTGTCTACACTATCATCCAGAAAGTTATTGTGGGTGACACCACATAATACAATATTTATTTTCCAAGAGATACCACAATATCTTGACCACAATATCTAAAATACTTCATTTTATATCCGTCAATAGCTTATCAAATAAGCACACAGTCATTCATTTAAATGGGCATTGCAATGCCTCGGAGGCAGATGGGTAAGATTTTCAACTTCCACAAAAATAAATGCAAATTAGACAATTGGCTTTACATGCTCATCTGATGGACAGCAATTTAACCAGATGGGCAGCGGTGTTATGGTTGGAGTATCATCCTCTCTGAGTCTGGGACGTCAGTGGTTCGCACCCTGGCCCAATCATACCAAAGACTAAAAAAAATGGGCGAGCTACTTCCATGCTCAGCATTTAAATAGGATAGAGCATGGACAAGCAATCATAGGTTGGCAAGCATTGCATATGTTTGATGGGCCGCCTCATGCATGGAAGTTCCTTGTAAGGAAATCATTATTCTTATACGAGCCAGGCAACGCTGGGTGCTTCCTCCCAAACCTTCCGCTCCCTCATCCCACCTCACCCCACTCCCTCTGAACTCCAACCTTACCCCTTTCCCCTCCCTCCTCCCACCTTCTCCCACCCAACACCCCCTCTCTCCAGACACCCACCCCACCCCTACTCCTCCCTCCTGCCACCTCCTCCTTCCTTCCACACTTCTTCTGCTCCCTCCTCCCACCATTCCACACTCCCAGCACACCCCTTCCCCTCACTCCTCTCATCCCTTCTCCTTCCTTCTCCCATCCCCTCTTGCCACACCCCCTTCCCCTTCCTTCCCCTCTCTACTCCCACCTCCTCCTTCCCTCTACTTCCGCACTCCTTCCCCTCTCTCCTCCCACTGCACCCCCTTCCCCTACCTACTCTCCCAAAATAATTTTTGCAGGGTGTATATTCAAGTGTCGGTATATGTAATAACTTCTAAAAAAACAGCAACCCCACCCTCTGGGCAGGTCGAGTTTGTGCATTACTTGCAGAAAAAAATATAGCCTGTGTTTTGGAAGAAGACTATAGACGTCTAAATCTAAAGGGTAAATTCCAAGAGTAGTTCGTGTCTAAGGGGTCAAAAGGCTCCAAACTCTGAAGCATGGAAAATGGGTCAAAAAAGGTCCAAGTGGTCGAAAGCTCGAAATGGTAAAGGGCCCAAGCTGTCTAATCTGTCTGTAGGGTGTAAGGGGTCTTGAGGGTTTTACAGGTATTTAGGTTCTTAGGAATCTAAGGGGTCTTAATGGTCTTTGGGGTCTTATAGGTTTTTGGGGTCTTACAGATTTTTGGGGGTCTAAAGGGACTTTGGAGTCTTCATGATCTTAAAAGTTCTTCAGAATCTTTAAAGGCTGAGTTGGTGGATTAAAATACCCTGAGGACAATCCCCCGGTCGGACTTGGTCTGTGTGCCAAATGTGGTAGTTGTCAGTCGAGCGGTCATTGCAAAAAATGCGAACACACCCACAAACAGAGATTTAGTGGTCTTCGGGGTCTTAAACACAGAGGTGGTGGATGAAAACACCTGAAGGCAATCCGTGGGTTGGACTTGGTCTGTGTGCCAAATTTGGTGGCTGTCGGCCCAGCAGTCTTTGCAAAAAATGCGAACAGACAGACAGACAAACAGACAGACAGATGCCAAATTTTATTTATAAGATGAGAGAAATGGCTTTGTATCGTCAGCTAAAGGACAACATGTCTCCAGATGCAGCAGCTCCGGTCGGCACCCTCCTCAGCAGGATGTCAATTGCAATCAGTTTCGACCGCGCAGGAAACGAAATCCAAAGCTAAGGAACAGCTCAAAAGGTGAACATGTGACCAGTTAAGCTGTCCTGCCTCGAGTGCCATCCGTCCTTCAACCTACAATCCCCAGCCTTGCATGGAGGCCTCCCATGCAAGAACTCGACTCACCAGACTAGAATTACAACTTGTGAGATCTGATAGGACCCGATGTGTTCAAGCTATTAAGTCATGTCCTAAAAAACTTGAAGTGCACGCCAACGACCGAAAAGACTGTAATTTGTAAAACAGCAATAAAACATTGTTACATTACACAAAAAAGAAGCTTAACAAACCCCCCCCCCCCTGCAGATGCAATAACCACCTTCAAGTGCATCATAAATAACATTCAAGCTTCTGGTTACTCAGTAAAGTCACTTGGACCATTTTCCCAGGGCATCCGTAACAGATTATGTTTGGAAACACTTAATCCTTTCACCTTGAAAACAAAAGGCGAGCCGGTAACTCATTGCAATGCCTCAGACTTTGTTGGACTGCTGGACATTGATGGGAAAGGATAGAAGTTTTCCCATCTGATCTAACAGAGCGATTGCCTGTGTGTTGTTAAACGTCGATTTAATCTCCGTACTGTGTGTGGCATGATGAGCTCGTGGCCTGAACTGCGACAGGGCATGTTGTGCGTGCGGGTCCAACGGAGGTCGTGTAAGCGCTTGGACCGAAATTAAATGGCATACCTTGTGCAGGTGCGTCATGGTTATAACAACCGGTGCTTTACTTGTTACCACTGCACAGTGTTGAAGGCAAGAAACACTGAAAATTAATTTTATTCCGTCGTGGTAATCTATCCCAGTAATGATGTGTTGCGCCGATAGGAGGCTACGAGTCGTTATAAGTACTTGAAATGAGACAGTGTCAAATAATATGCACAAAGGGTGCTAAAAGTTAATGGGAAATCCTATAAAAATGGAAATAATACCTTATGATGACACCTTCAAGATTGGAACATGAACTTCACACGAATGCACTCGGCAAAACCATTTGGTGAAAACCACAAGAGGTGTTACAAGCTTTTGTTATCTCATCCGAAGTGACTTCGTTTTACGCATTACACTGATGAAGCTTATTACCCTGCGTGCGTACCGGGCAAAAGGAATTGGTTCACTCTGTCCGTGTGTCTGTCAGTCTATGATCGACGAACTACACAATTTTTTCAATTGGGTTCCATATTTTGAATACTGGAACACAAATTGGCTTGTTTGCGCTTTCAAACACCTGCAGTTTAGCAGTACTATGGCTCTGTATTTGAAAATTTGTACGGTGTCTCGCCCGCACGCTCAAGCACATTGGGGAAAAGCAATTACTTCAATCTGTCTGTCTGTCTGTCTGTCTGTCTGTCTGTCAGTGAAAAAAAAAATGGAAAAGCATTCCAAAGAGGAAAGTTACTGTTTTTAGGGAAATCATAAAGGATACAAACAACAGGCACAAATAACAAATTTAACGTGTTCAATAGGGTGGCATAAAAGACGGTGTATCCCAAATGCATCAACAGAGGCAAACTTCTGATTACATTTTTTTTCTCCAGCCTTTAACCGTTATTTTATTTATTAATTTTATTTCGAGCAAATACAACCCATCGCTTTTCTGACGGAAACATTAAGTGGGGTGAGAAAGAGGGAGGGCAAGAGAGAGGAGGGTTGGGGGGAGAAAGAGGAGGGTTGGGGGAGAGAGGAGGGTGGGGGAGAGAGGAGGGTGGGGGGAGAGAGAGGAGGGTGGGGGAGAGAGGAGGGTGGGGAGAGAGAGGAGGGTGGGGGAGAGAGGAGGGTGGGGGAGAGAGGAGGGAGGTGAGGAAGAGAGAGGTTGGGTGGGGCAATTAGGAGGGGTGAGGAAGGGGGAGCTATGAAGGGGGGAGAGTGAGGAAGGGGAGGGGGGCGATTCCTCACGAAACATCATGTTTTCAACTTGCATTTTGGAGTGGGACTTATGGAGAATGAAGAGGTGGGGGGGGGGTCGTGCAGGATTGAACAACATGAGGTACATTAAAACAGCAAGTTGATGCAGCACACGGTGATTGCTGGGAGATATTCATGGGGGTGGAGAGGGGAGGGGGTTTGGGAAGAGGTAAGCATGAGGGGAGGTGGAGGGAAGGCAGTGTGAGGGGAAGGGAATGCGGTGTGAGGGGCAGTGAAGGGAAGGCAGTGCAAGGAAAGGGGAAGTGAAGGCAGCGTGAGTGGTGGGGAAGGGAAGGATAAAACATGCCCAAACAACACCATATTCTTTTTCATGGATGAGTTCCACATAAAACCAGGCAGGAGCATTTAAAACCCACACTATCTACCTACCTGTATGCATGCATGCTCACACAAGCACCTTTGCACTTCTCTGGTCGGCAAACTCAGAATCTGTTTCGTACACACTACAGTCCCCTCAAAAGAGAGGGAGGGGTGTGGGAGCAGGGGAAGGTGTGGGAGCAGGGGAAGGGGTGGGAGAGAGAGTGGGAGAGAGGTGGAGAGAAAGGGAGGGGAGAGGAAATTGGGGGAGAGGGGAGCGGTCGGAGAAAGAGAAAGAGAGGAGGGAGGGGTCGGAGAGAGAGAGAGAGAGAGAGAGAGAGAGAGAGAGAGAGAGAGAGAGAGAAAGAGAGAGAGAGAGAGAGAGAGAGAGAGAGAGAGAGAGAGAGAGAGAGAGAGAGAGAGAGAGAGAGAGAGAGAGAGAGAGAGAGAGAGAGAGAGAGAGAGAGAGAGGCAGAGAGAGAGAGAGAGAGGCAGATGGGTGAGAGAGGGGAGAGAGGGGATGAAGAGTGCGGAGAAGGAGAGGAATGGGGGCGGATTCTGGCAGATGTGACACCCAGTTTAATGTCTATCTGAGAGACGGCACCCACATTGATGAATACCCTGCCTGTGAAACATCGTGATGACAGTTTATAGCTGGGACATCTTAGGCCTTAGAGTGAGCTTGCGTACCTATCGGCTATCCTGCTGTGATGTGGCGATTCATTGCTTTGAAACTGAAAATATTTTTTACTTATTGTAATCATCTAATTTATTTTGCTTAAAAATCTGTGCTATGCCCCAAATGTGGACGAGATCAACCTTTTCACTTTGAAGACGACATAAAAACATCAAAAAAACCAGTAAACAATGAATAAATAAAACATATAACAAATATAAACATTGAAATTAATTACTTTTTAATAAGTGTTACCATGATCAGGGTTGGATCCAGTACATATTGCTTGTGGCAGGCTTATCCAGCTGAGGCAGACTGTCCAGTTAAGGTTGAAGGGTCAGAAGATGAAATTGAGGATGATTCACTTGGGATTTTTTTTGAAGAACTTCATAATGGAGACTTGAGTGTCTGCCTTCATTTTCTGTTCGTATACCACCTTGTAACATTTCAGGACATTCTCCATCTCCTTCCGCACCTTGGAACTTCTCATGCAGTCGGGATCATGCTCATCGAAGATGGCTATGGCTTCATCGACCATTTTGAAACCTTTAGACATGACATTCGTCGTGAGGGTTTTAAGAGTCATGACCTCCTCAGGACTTGATTCTGATTTCTCTCTGATGCACTCTTCCTCCAGAGCCAGAATATCTTCATTGCTCAGCTCCTCCCTGTGTGAGAAGCAAATCCTCAACATCATCTCTGTCGACCTCCTCAAATCCCACTTTCAGGGTCATGTCCACAATCTGTTGCCTTGCTTTGCTGACTTCAGCCTCCATGAAACCTCTGAACTCAATCACTGCCTCAGCCCAGAGTTGATGGAGATGAAGATGACGAAGATGAAAGTGCGGTTCGGCATGTGTTTCCAATAAAGTCCAGTTTCATTGATGTCAAACACCTGGCTTGGTGTGTAACCTCCATCTGCAATCACTGATTTCAAGACAGCTGAAAATTATTCAGCAACAGCATTATCTGCAGCAGCAGCAGCAGCAGCAGCAGCAGCAGCTTCCCCAGTCAACTTGAGATCATGGAATGTATGGTGACTTGAAGCGCTCAAACCACCCATGACTGGCAGAAAAAGGCACTGGATCATTGGTATCTTTGGTTAGATCACCACACAAACTCCTCTCCTTTTCTTGAATGACCGTTCCAAACAAGCGCATGTTCTGTTGGTTCTGATGCTCTATCCACGTGGTCAGCATATTCTCCATTTTCTGAATAGCATCAGGTTGAGTTCTTGCAGTTCTGTTAACACTGAGATTCGTTGTTGGCTGAGCACTCTTACAGATTTTATCACAATTGTCACGAATAGTTGTCACTGTAGAATCACGAAGTCCCATCTCTCTTTGAATATTAATGCTGCGCTCACCTTCATCAAACTCATTTGAAAGTTTTAATTTCACCTCCAACGAATGAAACTTTCTTGACTTCTTCTTCACTTGATCATTATCACCAAGGCAACTTGTTACAAGCTTTGTAGCGATAGTTTTGGCTGCTGTGAGTGAATGACTTGCTCAGAATAACATAGCGTAGTTGTTGTTGTTGCTGTTTTTGTTGTTGTTGTTGTTGTTGTTGTTGTGGTTATTGTTTTAAACCAGGCTGTAGCGAAAATGCGTGATCATAACATGGGTTATCATATGAGGTTATCATATGAGGGTCACCTGTACAATATTCAGTGATGGTGAAAATATTGCAGAGCACTCGCCAAGTGCCTTAAGCACTCAAGGAAGCACTCCAATGAGATTGTTGATAAGGAACGGCTGGCTTGGCAAGCGATTAGCAATATATCATATGATTAAAAACCTCTTGGAGATGCTGAAATGTCAAATATATCCGAATTGGAAAAAAAAAAAAGAACACTTTTTTAGCAGTCGGAACTGCTGCTAAGTTCAATTCTGGAGCTTAAACTTTGTAAATCAGCTTAGTTTTCGAGATTCTATAGGTTCTGGCATATGTGGAAATGAAATAAAGCCACAAACACTGGTGTCTCTGGGTGTTTATAAGTATTGCAATTTATCCAGAGATTTGCAGGTACGAAGATCAGGCATTCAATAATGTTTGATGAAAGTGGGGGAAAAAAAAACTATTATTAAGAACTAATTGCAGCCTGTTCCACGCCAAGGCATTGTGGAGCATGTCAAAAAAGAAGATGGTGGCTTAAGACTCTTGCGAGCTGACAAAGGGCTGACCAAGATGGAGTGCAACCATCTTGGTTAGGTTTATTTTGTTTTTTTTTGTGATGAGCAACCCCTAAATTTGTATTCAAAAGGTGTGTTTAATTAAACCCAAACACCACATTTTAATTCGTGCACCACCTTGGAGTTTCCTTAGTACGCATGCAAAGTTTGGGGCCACGAGGTTTCATGGTTTTGGAGTTATGGAGGAGACAGACGGACACACTGACATATATTATTATAGATGCATTTTGAACACTGTAGAACACAAATCGCCTTGTTTACACTTTCAAAAAACTTCAGTTTATCATCACTTTGGCAAAATTGTATGCTGCCTCGACCAATCAAATTTTCCGTTTGAGTCTCAGGGTGGAGGAACATTGAGATTCAGAACAAATGCCAGCACCCAGTGATGCAACGTATGAGCTAACTCTGGCCAAACAAAAAGGGAGAGGGTAACCCTTGGTGAGAAGGAGGATTGATGAGAAGTATATTAGGGTGTGTGTGTAAAGCCAAATGTGAGGCATGGTGGAGGCTTTGTTCAGGTGTGGGGATGTATTTCTGTGGCTGGAATTGATGATTTGATGAGAATTGAAAGAAAAGTCCTTCCTCGGCCCTCTTCCTTGCTAAGTCCTTCCTCTTGCTAAGTCCTTCCTCGGCCCTCTTGAGCTCCTTACCACTTACAAAGCTTTTGTCCGTAGCCTGATGGAGTACTGCTCTCCCCTCTGGGCTGGTGCTCCTGCCTCCCACCTTTCTCAGCTTAACGCTGTCGAAACCAGGGAATTTAAGATCATCGGCATCTCCCGCAATGAAGCTGAGTCTTTGGGCCTCTCACTCAATCACCGCAGGTTGGTCGGTGGTCTTTCTGTCTTCTACCGACTCCTCTCCAGCCTTGCCCCCCCTGCTCTCTCTGCGATTTGTCCCCACCACATTTCCACAGGGCGCTCAAGGTCCTCCAACAACCCCCTTCTGGTAAAACTACCAAAATCACGAATCACTGCTCATCTTCACTCTTTCATTCCTCTTTTTTCCCGCCTTTGGAATAAACTTCCTCACTCTATTCTTTCCCATTCTTCCCTCCAGGCTTTCAAAACAGCTGTTCACCACCACCTCTTATCTTCCCCCATCCAAATCCTCGATCTTTTCTACCCCCGATAATCCACCCAAGCCCACTTCCTTCATTTCTCCTGCTTTCCTTCCTGAAAGTCCCTGAAATGTCCATCTTCTCTTCGCCATGTTCCCCGTCCCATCCCCATCCCTCTCCCTTCCACAGTTCACCTAATGTGTCTGTTCCCCACTGTTTTGTCCCTTCCACTCCCGCCCCTCTTGTCTTATGCCTCCTTGCTGTGAGTTGTGTGTTTGCTCTCATACGAGCCTCGACCAAGGTATACAAAAAAAAGAAAAAAAAAAAGGAATTTTGAGACACGTACAAGCAAATCCAAATCCACCATGTTATGTCATCAAGAAAGAAACCAATTGGTGACAACTTTGTTTTCCAGCATGGCAATGACTCCAAACACACTGCAAATGTCGTTAAAACATATAGATTCAGGAACCCTACAACTATTAGAATGGCTTCTTAAAGTCCTGAGCTTAACATCACTGAAGCTGTCTGTGATGATTTGGACAGGAAGAAAAATGAAAAACAACCAAAATATAGGTTCTGTATGCAGAATGGAAAAATAAAATTAAAAAAACATCAAAAGATAGATTGTGGGAAACATTTCAGAATGCACGGACCATCCTCCCAATGGAATTTCTCCAGAAATTACAGAAAAACATTCCAAAACTGAGACTGTCTGCTGTTTTGCATGAAAAAGGTGGTCACATTAAATATTGATAATTTCATGAATTAATATTGTAAAATACAATTCATTTTTGTTTCTTCAATAAAACATGATCATTACAACACCTTTTCTTTATATAAATGCGTCAATGTGACATTTAAAACGTTTGTTTTCAAGGTGGCCTAAAACTTTTGCAAGGTACTGTGTGTATATTATAGGGGAAACAATGCAAAGCAGTTTCTTGGAAAAGGTTCTTCTGGGTGATTTGTAATTGCCTTCCCAGCAGTAGTTAGAGCAGGAATTTGTAATTTGTTCATGGTGCCGTCAATAGCTTGCCAACTGCTTGTGAAGGACATTGTGGGATTTTTAACTTCCACCAACTAATTCTGGCAGACTGGACTCACAGTATGACGTCCATCCGAGGGATGGCACATATTACATAAGGTGATATGAAGTATGAACAGTGCATATGGAAAGTGTACACCCACTATCAAATTTTTCACCTTTTGTTACCTTGTAGCCTGGAATTAAATTGCATTAAATCAGAGTTGTTCCACCATTATTTACACATAGTAACCCACAACATCCAAGTGAAAAACAAATTCTACAAACTTCAAAAAATGAATTAAAAATACCATAAACCAATGTCACCCGCAGGGTGACCCGTATCTTGCCAAAAGGTGACCACGTGTGACTTCTTTAAGGTCACACTGAGGTGAACAGAGCTGCTATCCACCAGGAGCGACTCCTTGAGGAATATCTGCCTACGAGAGATTCCGATGAGAATCGTTCTACAGAGTAACCATGAAAAATACGCTTTTGCCTCATAACGTCACCAAATGACGTCATAATGTCTCAAGCTTGACATATCTAGAAAGCACTCATCGAGGTGTTCAATTTGCGGTACTACACAATATGGTTCCTAAAACTTGAAAATTTAACCTTGGGGTCAAATATATTTGACCTTAGGCGATAACCATGAAGCTCAAGGCCAATCGCAACCAAAAATTAATCAGCTGAGCACCAAACCATGAACTATATTCCCATGAAGTTTGAAGACGATCCGATCAAAATTACTCAAAAAATAAGGGTTTCGTCGACTCCCCTGATTTGCGACAAAGTGACCTTGACCTTTGACCTTGACCTTCAAAATTTGGTGCAGTGAAAGGGACCTCTATAGTCCTCTGATATGCGAAGTTACAAAAATTTCCAATGATAACTGTGCTCTGCATAATTTTTTATACGTGATTACAGACAAAAAAAAACATACAAGCTGATGAACATATCTTGCAAAAACTTCGTTTTGGCAAGATAAAAATAGAATATTCTTCATTGGATAAGTGAAATATAATAGCAATAGTAAATTAGTTCAGGTGTAACCAATCACCTTCAAAATCACACAAGTTAATTGGCCTTCACCTGTGTTAAATTGTAATGATTCTGATCATTTTGAAATAAAATCAGCTGTTCCTGGATGTATCCTCTGCTGGGTAGTGCATTTAATAGCAAAGACTCAACCATGAGAACAAGGAGCTTTCAAACGACCACTGGGATAAAGTTGTGGAAAGGCACAGATCAAGGGATGGGTAAAAAAATATTTCAAAGGCCTTGAATATCCCTTGAAGCACAGTCAAGACAATCATTAAGAGGTGGAAGGCATATGGTGTAACCAAGACCATGCCTAGATCAGGCAGTCCCACCAAACTGTATGACCAAGAAAGGAGGAGACTAATCAAAGAAGTCAGCAGGAGGCCAATGGCAAGTTTGAAAGAGCAATATGCCTTTATGGCAAAGACTGGTCACTGAATGCATGTGACAATGATATCCCAAGAACTCCACAAGTCTGGCCTGTACAGTCAGGTGGCAATAAGGAAGCCATTATTTCAAAAAGCCCAATTTGAGTCCCATTTGAGGTATGCAAAAAAACGCTCTGGAGATTCTCAAGTGATGTGGCAAAAAGTGTTGTCATCCAACAAAACCAAGATGGAACATTTTGGCTTAAATTCAAAATGTTTCATTTGGTGCAAACCCAACACAGCACATCACCAAAAGAACACCATCCCGACTGTGAAACATGATGGTGGCAGCATCATGTTATGGGGATGTTTCTAATCAGCAGGGACTGGGGCACTTGTCAGGATGCAGGGAAAATGGATTGAGCAAAATACAGAAAAATCCAAGAAGAAAAGCTGCTGCCCTCTGCAAGAAACCTGAAATTGGGACGAAAGTTCATCTTTCAGCATGACAACGACACGAAGCACACAGCAAAAACTACACTGCAGTGGCTTAGGAACAAAAATATAAATGTCCTTGAGTGGCCCAGTCAGATCCCCGACCTAGATCCAATTGAAAATCTGTGGCATGACTTGAAGATTGCTGTCGCTCAACGATCCAAATGCAACTAGACTGAACTTGAACAGTTTTGCGCAGAAGAATGGGAAAATATTGCCTAATCAAGGTGTGCAAAGTTGATAGAGACCTATCACAACAGACTCAAAGCTGTAATTACTGTCAAAGGTGTTTCTCACAAGTATTAACTCAGGGGATGGACACTTATCCAACGAAGATATTCTAGTTTTGTATTTTTAATCAATTTTCTGAAATTAGTAGAATTTGTTTTTCACGTGGAAGTTGAGGGTTACGATGTGTAAATAAAGATGGAAAAGGGTCCGTTTTAATGTAATTTAATTCCAGGCTGTAAAGCAAAAAAAGTTAAAATTTTGAAAAGGGATGTGTAGAGTTTCCAAAGGCAGTGTGTGTGTGTGTGTGTGTGTGTGTGTGTGTGTGTGTGTGTGTGTGTGTGTGTGTGTGTGTGTGTGTGTGTGTGTGTGTGTGTGTGTTTGTGTATACAAATATATATATATATATATATATATATATATATATATATATATATATACATATACATACATATACATACATACATACATACATACACCGGGCGTAGTGGTGTGCGCCTGTAATCCGGTTACTTGGAGCCTTGGGTTAGAGGATCGCTTGAGGACGGGAGCTCTGCACTTGGACGCGCTATGAGAGGATGTGGGGCAGCCCGGAATCATGGCGAAACCCAATCCTTATCCCTGTGTCGTAAGAGGCGACCAGGGTTGCGTCAGGAAGGGCATCCGGCGTAAAACCTGTGCCAAATCGGTATGCGGATCATCACGGATGATCTGCTGTGGCGACCCCTAACGGGAGCAGCCGAAAGAACAACAACAACATATACATACATACATACGTATATACATGTATAAATATATATATATATATATATATTTATATATATATATATATATATATACATACATATACATATATATATATATATATATATATATATATATATATATATATATATATATATATATATATATATATATATACATATATATATTGTTGTGGTTGACCAAATTCGCAAACCACCATTCAGGTCCCTTAGGTGAGGTATCTCGGTAAGTATATGTGTAGTTAGGCCCAAACCCGTTGTCTAGAGGGAATAAATGTCATTCATGCGTGCTGCGACTCTTCAGGATAGCCGTTTTTCTTTTACTATCTTTATTTTAGACCAACCGCCATGATTACCACCGCCAACCGCGTCTCAACAGTCATCACAACATCAACCACCCACCACAACGCCGCTTCACCACAACAGCCACGACCTTTACCGTCACACCTCGCAACCGTCGCATCGCCACCGTTCTTGCGCCGATTGTGGGTACCGGTATTGGACTCGTGCAGGGCGCGCGCCGAACAGCGTGTACAAAACCACGGACTTTCCGCTCCAAAAACGGATCAAAAACGACTCACGCCCACTTTTGTTCCGTCCAATCGGTGAGCGAGGGGCGATTTGGCCCCGCCTCCAGGGCGTTGGAGGGCGGTCGCTATATGCAAATTCATGGATCAAAAAGCATTCACGCCCACTTTTTCTCGGGCCAATGGGGAGCGAGGTGAAAGGTCGAAGGCAGGGGGTCAAAGGCGAAGCCACGGGGCTTATATAAGCGGCTGAGTTCGTCAGAAAAGAGTCGTCGTGTGCGTTGGAGTTGAGTGCAGTTGGGAAGTTCGCAGGAGGAAGAGTTCGGAGTTGGAGTCGGAGCGAAGAGGACGGAGCTGTGGAGAGGCGGCGGCGGCGAAGGCAGACGAGGGGGTGCTCTTGTCGGTGCCGGGAGCTGCACACCAGGGAGGCCGACGGCGCGACCTGGTCGAGGTGGAGACGCTCGTCGCGGGACCCGAGACCGAGTAAAAATCCTCCTTTCCCCGAGCATCAGCAACCCCCTCCTGTTTCCCCCCCGCGCTGAGATAGTGCGACCAAGGGGGCCCCCTTCCCACCCCCTACCAGACACTGTCCGCGAGGCCCGCGGAGTTGAGGCACCACCGCCGCTCCGCATCTCATCACCAGACGGGTAGGCCCGACACGGTCTCGGCCCTAGGCCCGCCTACCCCCTCATCCTGGAGGGTGGTTCTCTTTTCTTTTGCTTTGGGAATGTGTGTTGTCGGCGCCGTCTGTGAAGTAAAATTGTATAAGTGTTGCCGTGTGCTCGCGTAATCGGTATTAGATCTGCATTGTCGCATTTGCTTTTTGTCTTCTTCTTTTCTATGTGCTTTTGGTGGAATTGTATATGTGTGCTTTCCGTTCATCGCGAATAAATGTGCTTTATGTTGAACTGTTTCCCGCTTTGCTTCGTCATTTCTTTCATTGAATCCTCATCTTGCTTCACGTAAAGGGTTGGTAGTGGGCTGAATACGCCCGATAATTAATCAAACCGTCGAGGCCGACGATAACACCGCTCGGTTATCCCGATAGTACGGAAAGGGTCGCTTAAGTGGCCCGTGTCCGAAGTCAACCTGCGGCGAGGTGCGATCGCCCGGTCTACCCTCCGTGTGGGTACTTAGGTAGGTCGAATTTGGCGAGCAACCCTATCCCACGCGGGGGCCGATTGGCTCGATCGCGGTGAGACCGAAAGGTCCACCCGTGACTGGTTCCCGGCGTTAGTCCGAGAGGGTCACGACTGGATTGTCCGTCGGTGGGCGACGTGCCGCGATTCGAGTTACGTGGCCGTCAGCACGCCGGCGGGCGCGAATCCGTAACACTGGTGTCAGGAGTGGGATACAAATCCATCGCCCTCCTCGCGGCACTGGTATCGGAGAACAGGAAAACGGGCTCTCCTGTCTCCAATTAAATTCACGGGAATCGGTCCAGGGGTGAGAGAAGCGACCCCCGATTCCCTCCAAATTATGAGCGATTCAAATTAACCCTTTAAGAGAAGCAAGATGGCGTCTCAAGGCGAGCGGGAGCCGGGGGTATTAGAAATGGATGTAGAATGGGTAGAATCCATGGTCCAGGATGGAATCCCCGTGCAGGAAATGTTGATTGTGCAGGAACACGGACTCGCCCAACTGAACCCAGAGCCCGAAATGGGTGCGGCAGCGGCCGCGGTGTATGACACCTCCCCTCCCCCTCTCCACCAAAACCCTTCCCCAACCCCTGCCGAAACGGCTCACACAAGCGCACCCGACATGGCCCAGCTATGTGCCATGCTGGCGGCAATGACAGCAAAGATGGATACAAATACAAATGAAATGAAAAGCATGAACGAAAAAATGGATACATTCACAAACGAAATAAAACGCATGAAAACTAAAATGGAAACAAACATGAAGGAAGAAACGAAAAAGCTCCGGGGGGAGACGCAGAACATGGGCCGATGCCTGCAGGCGGGCATGAAGGCCGTGACCAGGGAGCTGGGAATGGCGACTCCACGTGTGGGAGCAAACGAGCTGGAAGGGGGCACAGCGGTTGACAGGCCCGCGGTGGAGGCGGGTAAAAAAATAATTCGGGGGGCGTGTTGGGCGAGGGTCGTGACAGAAGAATCGACGGTGACCAAAAGGGAAAAATTAAATGGGGAGACCAAAACGTGTGAGACGAGACACGAGGTGACGACAACAGAAACTTATAAATGTATAGAGACACGGGAGATAGAGGGTGAATTGGACAAGGTTAGTGACGCACACACACACACGGAGGTAGTGGAGGACAATGGGGGTGAGCTCGCGGAGCGTGTAGGGACCCAGTGCGAGCACCTGGATGGCCTCCTCCAGGAACGAGGGGAGGGAGTATGCCCCCTTGAGGCGAGTCACGACCAGGTGAGTTCGGTCGTGCTTTGCGAGGTTGAGGGGACGGGTGCTGTGAACAGGTGCACGGAGAGCTTGGGGGGTATAGAGGCCCCGGAGACTCTTGTGGGGACACGAATCCCCAGTGTGGTTGTCCCTGTGTGTGTGGTGCAAGGTGTGAGTGCGTCCCCGTGTGTGGAAGCGACCCCGTGTGTGAGTGGTGTGGTGGCGATGGTGCCAGGGTACGTGCTTCCCAGCACGCCGTGTGTGGATGAGGCACCGTGTGTGGAAGAGGCCGTGTGTGTGAGTGAAACGGCCAGTGTGGATGAGGAACCGCGGTTGAGTGCCCCCGCGTGTGTGAGTGAGGCACCGCGGGTGAGTGCCCCCGCGTGTGTGAGTGAGGCACGGTGTGTGGATGAGGCACCGCGGGTGAGTGCCCCCGCATGCGTGAGTGAACGGCCGTGTGCAAGGTCGCTGTGTGCAAGGGAAACCGTGTGTGTGAGAGAGCGGTATGTGAGGGAGATGTCGGTTGGCATGCGGGAGCACGCAGCCGCGTCTCCCGGTGTGAATGTAATGGAATGGAGTGTGAGCGTCGTAACACGCAGGTGTGCGTGGGTCGAATGGCGACGACGGCGACATGGGAGGAAAGGAAGCCGAGTAGCGGCTGTAGTTGTTTCGGGGACCGTGCCGGGTTCACCCAGCAGTGAGCACGAGGTTCGTGCTGTGCAACGCACGAGACCTCCACGTGCTCGCTTGCGGGAATGAAGTCCCGGTCCGGAAACGAACGCGGTGGATTTGCCGATCCCGCGGACGGACAAAGTTTAGGCAGGATTATGGATTTGGACCGGACGGGTTCTCCACGCGATCGTGTGTGTTAAGCTCCAACGAGCAAAGCACATGTGTTCGCGTGGGGAACCCCTCGAGACGTGGGGCTTGTTTTTTTATGCGCACGGTGACGCCATGGCTGCACGTGGGGTTGGAATCCGGCAGGAGGGGTATCCCTGCCGGATGGTACCGTCCAAGGAGGGACGAGGTACACGTGCAGCTGCGTGACGTCACGGGCAGGTGCAAAGTGCGCGAGTTGCCGCGCTGGTGCTGCGCATGAAAAAAAAAAAAAAAAACAAGCCTCACTTTCGGGTGCACAGGATTCCTGGGCAAGGGGTGGAAGACCCCCTTGACCGGGGCACAGGATGGAAACTAGTTAGGGGGAAGGGTTAGCTTAGTTTGACCGACTTCATGGGGCAGGGGTAAGTCCTCATGGAGTCCGTGGAATGGATTAGTTGGAGGGATTGTAGCCAGATTTAGGTTGGGAAATAAAATGAGTTAGGAGACAGTGACAGACTTGTGAATGTGTAGAGGGGACGTAGTTTAGCTACGTAGTGTTAAAAGGAACGTGCTACTAGTTTAAGGGACGACGTGGGAGCACGAGTTAGTTAGGGGATGGAGTTAGAAGGATGGCGGAGTTCAGTGGTGTGTGTGTTGAAGAGTTGGTGAGTTGTGAAGCATGTGCTTGGTGAGTGAGTGAAGCCAGCGGGTCTGTGTGAGTGGAGCGAATGGGGAATGCATGGTGCGATGAGTGATTGGGGGGAGGAGTGACTCCCGCCCAAGGGACCCCGGGGTCAGTGTAGAGTGAGTTAGGGTGTTAGTCAAATTGAAAAATGAAGGTTGTTTTGCTGTTGGTGGGAATGTAGGCTCGAAACCCATTTGGAGGGGTGCAGGAGCCCTGTTGACGGGCTTGGGAGCGTGGCTGCGAAAGGTGAGTATCGCTGAGTGGGTACCCCGGGCACCAGGCTAGTCGGCCGTGGTAGGCTAAGGGCCCATGGGGGGCCGGGATAGCGTAGTGGGCACGGGTGCGCCTGCTTGGTGCGGGGGCCCGGGGCGCCATTAGCCGCGTGGGCAGTGTTGTGGGCACGGGTGACCCTCGGAAAGGGGCCCGGGAGGCCGGCCTGCCACGTGTGCGTTTCAGGGGAGGTGCCATGGGGGGCACTCCCCGGTGTTAGGGAGCTGGTAGGCTCGGAGGCAGTGTAGTGCCCGGGGGTGCCATAGCGGGAGATTCGGCAGAGGGTCGTGCCTGCCAAAGGGAGCCACGTGTCCCAGCCATGAGACCGTGTGAGGGCACGGAGAGAAAATTGGGGGGCGAGGCCCGAAATTGTGAGGACACCAACACAGGCGACGGGAATCTGGGTTGTTAGAACCAATAGTTTAAGCGAGAGGCGCTTGTTGAAAGCCCCGGGGTAGTTTAACGGTTAAATGGATAGGGTAGATTAGGAAGTGTACCCCTCCGCACCATCCATCCCCTCGCTCTCGTTGTGGGCCGCTGGACCCACTTTGGTTATAGATCGCCGAACTCTGGGGAGGCCATTCTGAGGCTTCATTGGGCCTCGACACAGGATGTTAGCTCTCCCTTATTCCCCTCCGGGAAGGGAATGTAGGGGTTGGGAGTAGGCTAGGTGACAGGATAGGTTAGCCGAACAAAGACGATAAAGGGGGTTAGGGGACGATTTATAGTGGGGGAGTTAAAAAAAGAAAAAAAAATTAAGTTGGGGCTAAATTGGGGTTTGACAAATTAAGGGAGTGGGTATGTACAGTGACAGGCAAAGGCGATAGGTGGGAGGGAGACAGGTAGGTAGGTCCGAGCCCGCCTTCCAAGTGGCCAGCACCACCGCACTCCCTCCACCAACCTCCACTGAACGGCAAAGGCTGGCCAACTTCATCGGCTGGCCGTGTTTTGCTGCAAGGCAGAGGCCGGCTAACTTCGTCTGCAGCTGCTGTGCTGCAAGGCCTGTGCCGGCCGGATCATCTGCAGCTGTGGTACTTCAAGGCCTGTGCCGGCCAGTTCATCTGCCGGCTGTGTTTGCCTGCAGCGGCCTTCTTCTACGGGCTGTGTTTGCCTGCTGCCTTTGCCATGCCATGCCCACTGCCCACGTTCACCAGCCCCATTCAATTTTGCTTTGCCCCCCCCCCCCCTGTTCATTGCCATGTGCGCCAGGATCAAAGCAACAGTTTGCAAGCTGCAAGAACTGCAGTGGCGGTCCGTGCACCGTGCTACTAGTATATATATATATATATATATATATATATATATATATATATATATATATATATATATATATATATATATATATATATATATATATATATATATATATATATATATATATATATATATATATATATATATACATGCATATATATATATATATATACATGCATATATATATATATATATATATATATATATATATATATATATATATATATATATATATATATATATATATATATATACATGCATATATATATATATATATATATATATATATATATATATATATATATATATATATATATATATATATACATGCATATATATATATATATATATATATATATATATATATATATATATATACATGCATATATATATATATATATATATATATATATATATATATATATATATATATATATATATATATATATATATATAAGTAGGGAAAGAATACTGGTTCTGGCTCACTTTTCCCCATGTAAATGAATGGGGGATTTTCAGCCATGAAATTTTTCTTTTTTTTTCCCCTGAAAAAATAAATCCCCTTTTTAGCCCAAGGTATATTTATTTGTCTCCCCTTTTAACCTGGAGCCTGGTGTTGGCTTAGTTGTTAGGGTGGCGGCTTGGGATCCCAGGGTCCTGAGTTCAAATCCCGTTGGCTGCTGAATTAACACCAGGGGGTTGACTCAGCCTGCCATCCTTCCGAGGTCGGCGAAATGAGTGCCAGTGTACTGGTCCCGGTGTATGCCCCGGTTAGAATAGGTGTACCATATCCCTGTGTGTCGTAAGAGGCGACCAGGGTTGGTGTCAGGAAGGGCATCCGGCCATAAAACATTGCCTCAAGAAAAAGCCAAACCCCTGCACAGCAGGGAAAAATGGCTGTAAAAACGGTCATTTTTTTATTTCCCCTTTTAACCTAGGGGCTCTCTATTCAAATAACCCATACAACAAGATAAAGATTTGTTAAAGGTGATTCGAAAGAAATATCTGAAACGCCTAAGCCCCGGGACACTCTTTATCAAATAACCAATGCATATTGTTTAGCTCACTCATTGAACCTATAAACATTTGTTCATTCTCAAATTCCTTCAATAGTTTAATTTTCTTTGCACAATAATCCCCATCTAAAATATTGAAAAACAAAACATTTGAATCTTTATATTTTTTAAGATACCCCTTTTGTGCCATTACGAAATGATAAACTTCTCTTAATGATCTCATCTGGCCACCGCCCGAGTTGCAAATCATTTTTGTACATAAACCATGCCAGAAAAAAAGTTTTGTTTCAAATGTTTTCAGTTCATGCCGTGAAAATGAGGAAGTGTTTTTTGACACGGCCGTGCTGTGTGAATGAGGAAGTGGTTTTGGACTGTCATGCTGTGAAAAAATAGGAACTATTCTGTGAGACAAGGTCTCGTGTTTATATTTTATCTCAGAACACGAACTGAAAACATTTGAATCAAAACTTTTATGGCGTGGTTTATGTCCAAAAACGATTTGCAACTCGGGCGGTGGCCAGATGAGATCATTAAGAGAAGCTTGTCATTTCCTGTGCCCACACCCAATGATTAAGCAATTTCCTCATCGTTGCTTTATAAGCGGTTCGCCAGACAAAGTTTCTGCCAGACGGGATTTTCATTTTTACAACTGAGGCATGGACGATATTTCTTCCGATGAAGCCAACAGCCCACTACAGAGTTGGTAAGTTTGTGTATGCTTTTCTCTTTGAACGATGAAGCAAATGATTATTAATTAAATCATGATAATTCTGATATATATATATATATATATTTTTTCCCTGACAGGGCATTGGAAGAAATTGAGTTCACATATCACGACGTGGTTCATGAAATTAATACTCTTATTGAAGAGATCAATGATTTTAGAAGAGAATTGAAAGACATTTTCAATGAGTGGCATGAAGTCTTATCACGTCCTCTCATCTCGAAGGAATTAAACCAATGGTGAGACACGTGTGTGTGCCTCTCTCTCTGTCTGTCTTTCTACCTACCTCTCTCTGCTCTTATTGAAGAGGCCAATGATTTATAATGACTGGTCTCTGATCTCGAATGAATTAAACCAATGGTGAGGCACGTGTGTGTGTGTGTCTATGTGTGTGTGTATGTGTGTGTGTGTGCATGTGTGTGTGTGTGTGTTGCTTTCCCTGTCTGTCTCTTCATCTATACCCTTGACTTATTTTTTTTTTTTTCAGCACTATCGCACAACATCAGCTGTTGAAGCAATCTTGTACAACACATGATTTTCTGGAGGTAAATATTTCTGAATTATTATTAATATCACTCGTACAACACATGATTTTCTGGAGGTAAATATTTCTGAATTATTATTAATATCACTCTCTCTTTAGAATGTCGCCTTATGTTGGTTGCATCATTAGTTTGGACGTGGTTTTGTCAGTACACTGGAATTCATTTTATTGACCTTGAAAGGATGACAGGCTCCTGGTGTGTTAATTCAGTGGTCAACGAGGCTTATTCATATTACCATGTAATTATCTTTATAGAACCTAATTATTATCCACTTTTTGTTTCAAAACAGAATATGGTGTCTGAGTTTCGAAATCACAAGGCATCTGAAGAAGATTGCTGGGAAAGATTGTACATTCTCGCAAATGAATATTTAATATTTTCAATATTAATAAATTATATTTGTTTTGTTTACAATTACTTGATTCTGAATTACAAGAAAAGAATAAAAGAGATGTAAAGGGGGGGTTGGGGGAGGGGGGGGGTAGGTGCGCTCCCCCAATGACCCATCACCCCCTCATCCCATCCCTCCCCTCCCCATGTGTGTGTGTGGGGAAGGGTGGGGGTGGGATGAGGGAGGTGGTGGGTCAAAGGTGGGGCGCACAGGGGGATGAGGGGGGGTGGGGCTTGTGTGGGCGGGGCTTGTGTGGGCGGGGCTTCGGTGGGGGCTTGTGTGGGTGGGGTGTGTGTGGGAGGGGCTTGTGTGGGCGGGGTGTGTGTGTGTGGGTGGGGCTTGTGTGGGTGGGGCTTGTGTGGGCGGGGGTTTATGTGGGTGGAGCTTGTGTGGGAGGGGTTTATGTGTGTGGAGTTTTTGTGTGGAGCTTGTGTAGGCAGGGCTTATGTGGGAGGGGTTTATGTGGGCAGGGTTTATATGGGCAGGGGTTTCTGTGGGTGGAGCTTGTGTGGGAGGGGTGAATGTGGATGAGGCTTATGTGGATAAATGGATGGGTGGAGAGATGGGGGGATGGGTGGATGAGTGGAGCTTGTGTGGATGGGTGGATAATTTTTTAATTAAATAAACATGTTGTGTGTGTGGGGAACTAATTAACTAATCACTAATTATGTGAATATGATGAATATGGGTGGAGCTTGTGTGGGGTTTGTGTGTGTGGAGCTTGTGTGGAGTTTTTGTGTGGAGGTTGTGTGGAGCTTGTGTGGGGTTTGTGTGGGGTTTGTGTGGGCGGGGCTTCGGTGGGAGGGGCGTGTGTGGGCGGAGTCAAAAAGGGGCGGAGTCAAAAATTTCAATTTATTGGAGCTTGTGGGGGGTGTGTGGTGGGGTTTGTGTGGGGTTTGTGTGGGCGGGGCTTGTGTGGGCGGGGGCTTGTGTGGGTGGAGCCAAAAAGGGGCGGAGTCAAAAAATTTCAATTTATCTTTGTCTTTTGTAATTCCTGTGAATAAAATGAACCTAAAATCTCTTCCCCTTCCAAATCATATATCTTATAAGTCCAAGGAACCGTATCTATTACATCAACAATTTTAAAAAGCTCGTTGGTCCATCTTTTCGTATAACCTTTTTCAAAATGAGATTTCCACCTATATATTCTTACGATATCACCAACTTTGAACTTAGGTTTTCTGACATTAATCTCTTTTTCATATTTTAATTT
The DNA here is from genome assembly GCF_056783735.1 of Eptatretus burgeri. NCBI lineage: Eukaryota > Metazoa > Chordata > Myxini > Myxiniformes > Myxinidae > Eptatretus > Eptatretus burgeri. The sequence goes on along the minus strand of NC_140965.1, from coordinate 119,633,546 downwards.
TGTAAATGTTTCTGATGGCTTCATATTCGTTGACGTGTGAATCGTGTCATTATACTTATCCACAATATCCTGAATAAAAGATGACCATTGTTGTGAACCGAGTTGTGTGAATTTTTTATATAGTCTCTCTTTTAAGGTACGATTAAAACGTTCAACAACAACTGCCTTCCCTTCATTAAAGGTACTGTATAATGTAATACTGTTATTTTTTAGAAAATTCATAAATGTCTTGTTATAAAACTCCCTACCCTCATCAGTCCACAATTTTTTAGGTTTTCTCTTACTTTTATTAAATATCTGTTGGAAGGCTAACATAAGAGTATTACCTGTTTTGTTTTTTAATGGTACAACCCACGCATATCTACTCCTCAAATCAATAACGGTTAAAGCATACTTGTACCCCTTATCATTATTGAGTTCAATCAAATCAGCAGACCAGATATAATCAACTTCCTTGGAATAAACTTTCCTTCTCTGAAACTTTGTGAATATTGGTTTATGTAATTCATCAGCTAATTGCTCTTCAGTCTTAATGGCATCATTAGAGCCTATAAGTTTTTGAATTTCCAAGTCCAAGTTTCAATTTAGCACTAATCATCTTCTTCACGATGAACCTATCAACTTTTTCTCTCAAGGTTGGATTTTGTATCAGAGACAAATTATACAACATTTCTCTATCGGCTTCATGCTTTTCTTCCAACGTTGTGGTATTCCCATAATCAATATCGTGTCTCATGCACACTTCATCAACTCTATTGATTGGTTTACTCCAGGATTTAGGATTGTCTGCCTCATCTAATCTTTTATCCAAGTTTGTGCCTGGACCACAGAAAGAATACCCTGGAAGATGTAATTCCCCTGGTATTCCAGTAGTTGTAAATTTACTTCCTGATAAAAACTTTTGTATATCTCCTCCTAGTTTGTGTTGGGAGATAAATTGATTTTTTTTGAACCACACACCGAACATATACCTTTTTGTATAACCCTGTTATTTTTACTTTTAATATATGAAATATTTTTAGTATTAGTTTTCTTTTTACATTTGAGACAATAACTCATTTATTTATGAGAAAAATTCCTGCAGAGTGCAAAAACCTTTTTAGTTTCCAACATGCACATTTGAATCTTAATTTTTAAAACATAAAGAATCCTTAGAAATGCCTTCACTCTCTCCCCCATTTATTTAAGAAAAAAAAAAAAATGAAAAACTTGAATTAAAATACCTGTCTTCTCGATGTCAATAGTCTTGTCGAAAGTATTGTAAAGAGACTTATCAATTCTTTGTTTTCCTCCCTCGGTGGGTTGAGTTATTTTCTGTAATACCCCTAATCTTTTTTAATCTCACTGGCTTCCATATTTTGATATTTATTTTTGTCTCGCTCTTTCCTCCCTCTCCTCCTTCTCTTTCTTCTCCCTCTCCTCCCTCTCCTTCTCTTTCTTCTCCCTCTCCTCCCTCTCTCTCTTCTCTCTCTCCTCCCTCTCTCTCTTCTCTCTTTCCTCCCTCTCTCTCTTCTCCCTCTCCTCCTTCTCTCTCTTCTCTTTTTCCTCCTTCTCTTTCTTCTCCCTCTTCTCCTTTTCCTCCTCTTCCCTCTCTTCTTCAACTCCTTCCTCATCCCTTACTATCCTTGAATCGCTTACACCCCATAGAATATTATACATATATTCATCAGGATTTCTTGTTATTCCTGTATCCAAAATAATTTTTTTACAACAGGAAACCAATAAAATTTCTTTTGAATTTCTAAAAGAGCCTTACCTTTTCTTAACTTTATAATTTTTTCATTATTTAACATTCTAATTAAATCTAAAGTTGTCGGTTTATCAACATCAGCATAATGCCAATCTTTTATTGAAAATACCTCATTCTTATGTTGTAGAACATATTTATTAAAATACCGAATACCCTTTTCTTGAAGGTATGCTTGGACACAGAAATGATAATTTTCTTGAAGCCTTCTTGCTGTCATTTATGTATTAGAAATATATGTTAGAACAATATTATGGCACGAAACACCTCCCCATCTTCCCATAGTTAAATCATTTTGTATTTCCTTACTTATTATATATAATCCTGTTTTTTCTGTTTTCATGAGATAAACAAGGGCAAAACCATTATTATATTTACCCTTATTAAATTCTTTTATTTGTTGTTTACTAATCGTAGCCCCACAAACCTCATTCTCGATACCAAGTGGATAATATTCTTCCTTACGAGACTGATTTAATTGTTCCAGGTCTTCGAGGTTAATTTTAAATGACCAATTATACCCTAAATCATTCATATCATACCCCCATTGTTCTATTCTCATACAAACGACACGCCCTTCTTTATAAAAATTTATTTTAATTCGAACTGTGAATTCTGTATGACCTGGAGATAATATCAACACTTCTGTATCTTTGGAATACACGGCTGTTTTATTTAAGGATATATATTGTGATAAATCGCTTAATCTCACCAAGTCATTCGCGTCAGTCGGGCTTGGATAATTTTTTAATTTATAAGCATTTTTCATGTTAATATTTTTGGTTATATTATATTTATGTCGTTCAGCCTGTGCCTTTGTGTAATAATTTGATAAATCAATATCCAGTTCTTGAGATACACCAAAGATAGAACCATCTTTACCAACATAAGTCATTTATATTAGATTAAAAATAATATCATAAAATTTTTTATTTTTGTTGAGTTGAAATAACACATATAGGCATAATTGGCCACAACACTTGGAATTTAATTCTTGGACTTGAAATGTTTGATAAACACCATTCTGTAAGAATTTTATGACTTCAACAGGTGGTGGAAGACCAAAACTATCAAAATAATATTTGTCTTGACTATTAAAAATACAAACCCAATGAGAACCGTTCCCATTATTATCTTCTAAGTTCATAATAATATTCTTTGTATGTTTCGGCACATTTGTTAATTCATCTCTCATACAAATAACCACATTATGAATTTTTAATTTCTTACAATATTTGACAAGTTGTAAATTTGATGTTGTATTCTTTCCAAATTCTTTCAACCACTCATCAATGCTCATTTATTTATTAGAAAGATATAATCCATTACCTCTTTTCGTTAATTTTACACCTGCTTGTGCTATAGAAGAAAGCATATCTCCAACTAGCAATCTCGCTTTATCAGGCAGACCTTCAAGTTTTTCAGCAAAATCGACAATTACACCACTTCCACTAATTTGTTTCTCCAACTCTTTGTTATGTCTTTCCAATTCTTTTTGAGCCTGGAGTTGAGCCTTCCTTTCGTTGGCAGTTTTCACCGCTGTTGAAATACCACCCGTCAATGCTCCAACCGCACTTAAACCAGCAAATAAAGGAATTAGAAATGGGAGAAATCCTCCACTCGTCTCTCTTATTGAATATTTTTTCAACATTGGTTTTGTCATTTTAATTTTAAGTGAGCCAGTGTCATTCAAGATTTTAACCTGTTCTCTTGTGAGAAAAACATCAATTCTTACTGCTCCTTTTCTCTGAATTGTATTAACGTTAATCGTACAAGCTTTTGATTTTGAACACAAGATGATAGTTTATGAAGATTGATTTGATTAACATATACCCCAGTTGGTACTTTGCCACTCATTTATTTAACAAAAAATTATGTGAGACTAATCATCACACCATTATCTGTATTAATCTGCAATTCTGTTTCTTCCAAAAGCAAACAATATGTATCAACTTCTTCACTCTCTCCTCTTTCAATGTATAGGGAAGTATCCACTCGATTAGACTTTATAGTTTCCTTTTGAGCGCTCAGGTCAAACGCATAGATTGTATACAAACTTTTAAATGCTGTCATATCCAAAATAGGTTCTTTATTTCCATTACTTTCACACACCTTTTGGTAAGACTTGTATGCTTCAGCAAAATCATTTTTTCCCAATTAATTTCCAATCTATCTCGTGGGTAAAATGTTCCATCTAGAGAAACGCGAAGTTGTTTCACCTTAGCATTATCACTCAATGCATTATTCTTATCAGTCGCAGTATCACCATCTGGCTTTTTAAAAATGATCCACAGATATCGTGGCTTTCCTTCCAGAACACCCAAATTCCACGTGTAAGTAGTTTGATTGAGTTTAACGTGTTGACATCTTCTTTTGAGGTATGATACACTGAGTGGTTTCTTTGAGTTAAGTCTTCGATTCAACATCTCTTCTGTTTTAAGATTAGGAGTATATTCACTGATATACCAACTCATTTCCTCAATTACAAATTTATTCTGATCACCAAAAGCACTACCAACACCAAAAAGCAATCGATTTTCATTATCATTCCTTTGTAGTTGAAATCTAATTTTAAGGCCATACAGAACTTTATCATGATCACAAAATCCAAATATACCTTTAAGAGGAACTGCCACAGTAAAACTATTTTCTGCTTTTGTATCATCATTATACATTCCTTTCCTTTGAGTATACCCAGGGTCTGTGTTTGTTCCCGTTGACATATCAGGAATAAAACCTTCGACAGACCCCTTTCCCATTCTATCACTGAATGTATAGAGTGTAAATTTTATCATTTCAGATACAGCAGAGACATAATCAACCGCTTCAACTTCTTGTGTTCCAATATACAAACGCACACTATCAAACATTTTCCAGAAGAAATCATTTACAAGTGTAGCGTTTGTGTTATTCCCAGCCTTAGTGAATTTAAATTTACACAACAAGAAACTTTCGGAGAGATTCAAATAGGTTTGTTGATTATTTATTTCAAAACTTTTTGTACCATTCGTATTCCAGTCTGTTCCAGTTATTGCATTTACCTTGAAGTAATCTTTTTTCTTAGTGGAGTTTGAGATAATAATAGTATCATCCAAATCATAGATACTATCAATTGCTTCCATACTTGTATTTATTTAGGAAAAAAAAGATGTTAAAACTTTTGAAACCCTGATCCAAGTATTTGAATTATTTTCTGTCGTTCTTGGGGGGACAACTGAGTTTTGCCTTTCTTAATTTCTTTTATTGCTTGTAATTTATGAGATTCCTTCTGGGCATCTTTTATACTCTTTACAGCACCTGCAACATTTCCCACAGCAGAAGCAGTTGAACCAATTAGATCTTTATGTTTAAGAATAGTTGAACCAATACCCATGAGAGTATCAATTATCCCATCTCCTCTAAATTGATGCCCAACACCCCTTTGTCTCTTAGGTTTATAGTATCCTCTACCAAGATACATACCTTCACCCTTGTAGTATGGGGAAAGGAACATCCCATCCCCTGTAATTATTTTATATTTTCCCAACTCGTGTTTCCTCACAATAACCATCGTATTTATTTATTGGAAAACTTCACGTAGGTGAATTCTGATAGATATAACTTCTCCATTAAAAGAAATCACACGATTATCTTGGTCGGTTATCCTAAAATTTACTCTGTGTATGGTTTTTCCTGACACAGGGAGATAAACCAAATTTTTAGGTTCCATATTGAATTTATAACCAATTGGGGTTGAGTATGCGCTGAATGAAAATATTGTATTTGTTTTTTTTCCATCATTATAAGCACCATCAATCAAATCACAGTGAATTAACACTGAATTTATTCCTGAGGATATTTGAATGACATTATCACTGTAAAACGTCCCATTAGTTTCAATCTTTTTGAGGAGAAACCCAATAACTCTCTGAATGAATTATCAATTGTGAAATCAACATTGTAGTTATTTTTAACTTTAATCGTTGATTTTTGAAGTATGTTTTTGAATGTTTATAACAATATTTTTTGGTTCATCACCCTGTTCTTTCATAAGACGAGCAATTTCGGAAGATATTTGAGAAATCTCATATGCTCCGGGTGAGACTGTTATCGTTTTGTATCCACTTCCTGGATTATAACTAAACTTGTCATTTTTCTCGGTTGTATTAAATAAGGTATTATAAGTTTCCATGGACAATAAAGATGCCTCATATTCTTTTGTTGTGTCAAGTTGTAGTGGGTATGGGAATGAAGATGTGTGGTCGCTTGTTGTGAAATTGAAACTAAGGATTGTGCTTCTCATCTTATTTAATATGAGATAAAATGTCTTTATATTGATATTTATTAATTATTTTCATGTTCATCAACTGGTCTAAAATGGCTGATGCTTCATTAAAACAATTATTTCCAGCCTTCTTTCTGCCTAACAACAATAACAGTCTATTAACTAATTGCGATGGGTCATTTGGAAGAAAACTAACACCTGAACCAAGGATACTTAAAGCCTGAATGATGTGTTTCTCCTTCTCATTCTTCCTACTTTTACCAGAAAGAATAACCTTATAATTTAGAGTGTTCAGTAGATCAATATATACTCTATCATCATTATTTTCCATATCCAATGGTTTATCAATATACTTTGATTCATCCCTCACAGTTGAACCTTGTCTTCCATCTTTTGTGAGAAGAAACATTAATCTTGGAGTTAGTTTAACAGGGGGTTGAGCAGAACCCAAGAACCTTAATTCATCATTAAATATCAATACCTTTTCTTGAACAAGATGAAATATTGCTGATTGTTCTGTTGGAATGAGTCCTGCTTTGGTTTTTGAATCCGCTGAATATTCATTGTTTTGAAGAGCATTCACAATATAATCAGGGGGTCGATTAATCTCTTCCAGTTGTTGAAATAAACCTTCATCATCATATTCTAATTCTCCTAAATGCTCTAATTCTTCCTCCGTCATTTGACTGAAATCTTTTAACATTTGAAGTTTTTTAGGAGTATATTCTACCGTGGGAAATGTGGAAACATCTTTCATTTTTCCTTGGGAAGTTTTTAAAAGTGGTTTAAAAAATTTCTCTTGTTTTCTTTCAAATGCTTCTTCGCCCGTTAGTTTCTGTCTGCGTTTCTTCTTTATGTCTTCCTGCTGTTTTACAACTTTTGAAACCAACTCTTGATGTTCCCTAAATCTTCTTGCTCTTTCTTTCGCATCCATTTATTTATTGAAAAATATCATTTAATATCTCATCTTGTTTCACAACAATATATTTATATTTTTCAGTCGTGTGTTTCATGTAATCCCCAAATTCCTTTTTACTACATAATGTAGAACAATTGTCTCTCCAAAAATTGTTTATATCTATTGAATTTAACTTGAATAAAATAAAAGTATTAGCATTGTTTCTGATGGAACGACGAGGAAGCTGAAAGTACGATTGACTAAGATAAATACAATTACAAGAAGAATGTCTCCCTCTTGTGTAGTAGCTGTCCATTACCGTTTGGTTTCTCTCATTAACACAATCATCAAAGATAACGAGGTTCTTTTTGGATTTATCCAAATCTTGCGGAGACGGTATATCATCCGTATTATCACTCAGAATACAAGTTATCGGTTTTGATTTCTTTTTACATCTCTGTGTATCACAAAATAGTTGTATTATATCTTCAATGTTAAAATCATTTAGGTTTTTTGAAGTTTAAATAAACCGATTATATCTTCTTTTTGAAGACCAGCATTAAAACCTTGTGAGAGTAGTTGATACTCTGGTTGAAAACTCGACTTTGTGAAAATTATTAAATTATCATAATCTAAAAAGTTGGGAGTGAGGAGCATCTTTAAAAGTAAGCAGGTTTTTCCACATCCACTTGAACCAACTATGAGGCATCTTAATGAATTTGGGAGATTTTTATGGTTGTCAAATTTTATCTTATTTTCCCAAATAGGTAAAAAATCATTCATTTATATATTTGGAAAACAGGTTATTTAATTTATTCTTGGCTTTTTTCGAAATTCTATATTTTATCCTAAGTTCAGGTTTAATTTCAAGATAATCCATTATTTTATTTATGCAATATCTTGTGTTGATATTTCCCTGAAAATCACATCCATGAATAAGATATGACAACAATCCTTTGAACATTTCTCTAATACGTTCAGTTTCTTCCCTTGTAAGGAAAGGTGTGTTCTCACCCTCGTACTTTACATTCATTTCTCGAATCAATCTTGTAAAGTAATTCATTTTTGGTGTAAATCTAAAAGAATTATTTTCCTTTTTATATTTTTGATTATCATTAATTAGAAGATAATCACAGAATATACATTGTTTATAGGCTTTTGACTCTGTGTTTAATCCCCGTCTTTCACACGCAGGACAATTCTCAAATTTGTCATATGGAGAATCATGGAATTCAAGAGGCTCAAAATCGAGTAAACTATTCATATTTATAAAGTAAAACTTTACTTAAACTGAAATTCATCTTCGATATCATCTTCGATACTTTCAGAATCATCTATACTTTCATAACTATCATTTGAACACAAACTCTCGGTGTCATAACTATCGTTTGAATGCAAACTCTCGGTATCATAATCACTCTCATAATCTTCAAAATCTTCAGTTGAATATTGGCTCATTTAATTAGTAGAAAAAACATTACCATCGATATCGATATACATTTTTTCATTAACAGATTCAACTGCTACATTTTTTATATTAAAGGTAATTTTAAAATGATCCTTAACTACAATTGAACGAAATGTCATTTCACCTGATATATTAACATCCTTTATTTCATCAGGATTTATATCTTTAGGGTTGTTGAAAAAAATACAAATTTCTCCTTGCATATTACAGATGGTCTTATCTTTTCTTTCTAAAGCTTCATCCATAAGGTTTTTATTTTTTGATACCTTTTCTTGTTTCATTGCTTTTTCTAGTTTTGAATATATTGCCAGAAGGAGAGGAGAAATTTTTGTTAGAGATACCTTAATTGATGTTCTTCCAGGTATACTAAAAGCCCTTCCACTGAAGTAAATTGAAGAACTCATCATATCCACCATAATTGTTTTTATCCAATAGTTGTTATATTTATCTTTGTTCAATTTTACATCCTTGACATATTTCTCAGCATCTTTAACAAATGAAGAGATTGATTGAAACTTGTCTTTTGTGTCTTGAAACATTGTATTTATTAAGTGAAAAAGTTGGAGGATAAAATGGTTTTAAGCACAGATTCACCTGTAAAATAAACGAAATTTTCATCAAGAAAATTTTAGTTTAAGCACAGATTCACCTGTAAAATAAACGAAATTTTCATCAAGAAACTTTTAGTTTAAGCACAGATTCACCTGTAAAATAAACGAAATTTTCATCAAGAAAATTTTAGTTTAAGCACAGATTCACCTGTAAAATAAACGAAATTTTCACCAAGAAAATTTTAGTTTAAGCACAGATTCACCTGTAAAATAAACGAAATTTTCATCAAGAAAATTTTAGTTTAAGCACAGATTCACCTGTAAAATAAACGAAATTTTCATCAAGAAATTTTTAGTTTAAGCAAAGTTTTATTATATAAATATGGTGAATACAACATACTGCGATGTTTGTAATCACGAATATAAACATTATAGAAAACACCTCCGAACCAACAAACACACATTTAATCTATTTCACAAAATATCCCCTCTTGAGTTGGAAAGAAAACATTGTGATACCTGCTCAAAGGATGTTTTGAAGAGTAGTTATAATAGGCATCTTCAATCACAAAAACACAAGAAAAATGAGTTTAAAGTAAAGGGAGACTATTATATTGAAAACACTGATGGGGCATTTAAAGGGCATATAAAAATAAGGATTTTTCAATTTGGAGAACCCGGTCCATCATCAATAATTGAATCAATTGAAATAGTGAAACCTGATGTTGAAAAATTTATTAAAAAAACATTAAAAGAAATGAAAACTTTAAAGTTTTATATGGGAGTGAAAATGAATATGAAAAGACAAGATGAAGAACAAACTCCTTATTTGAGGACAGATCTTCATTTTATAACATCATTTCAAGATTTTTTGAATAGTGGGGTTTATGAAGAACTATCAAGACAAGAGGAGGATGTTGATAATACAGTGGTAGGAAGTGGATTCAATATTAAAAAATCATCTTTTTAGATGTACACATTCTAAAATCAAACCCTCTTAAAGCTTCTTCTTATATTGAATTACCAAAAGAAATAAAACGAAAGAAGGCAGTTGTTAATATTAAGAATAATGATAATAAATGTTTTCTCTGGTCTGTTCTTGCTCACTTACATCCACCAAAATGTAATTCAGAAAGAGTAAAACAATATATGAAATATGAGAATACCTTGGACATTAAAGATTTTAATTTCCCAATGCCACTAACAGATATTCCTAAATTTGAGAAAAAGAATAATCTTTCTATTAATGTATATGGATTAACGGATACAAACAAAGTTCAAATATTAAAAATTTCAAACAACTTTAAAAATGAAGAAACACACATTGATCTTTTATATTTTAGTGTTGGAAATAATTCACATTACACATACATCAATAATTTATCAAGATTAATCTCTTCTCAGGTATTCAGAACAGCAAACAAAATATATCCTTGTAAGCGATGTCTTAATTCATTTCATACAAAAGAACGATTAGAACAACATTCAAAATATTGTAGTAATCATAAATCAGCTGTAATTACAATGCCTAAACCTGATGAAAAGATTTCTTTTGAAGATTATAATAAATCTATCATGCACCCATTTGTGATATACGCTGATTTTGAATGTATCCTTAAAAAGATAAATACTGCTTCTCCTAATCCAAAAGAACCATATACAAATAAATATCAAAAACATATTCCTTGTGGTTTCTGTTATTATATCAAATCATCTGTTGGAGAAAAGTATAATAAACTTGAACAGTATAGTGGAAAAAATGCTTCACAAGAGTTTGTAAAACGATTAGAAAAGGATTGTATAAGACAAAGTAAATTAATGAAAGAAACAAATGAACCGATGAAATTAACCAGAGAAGAAAAATTAGAATTTAGAAAGAACAATATCTGTCATATTTGTGAGGAGGAAATTGAGGAGTCTAAAGTTAGGGATCATTGTCATCTTACTGGTAAATATAGAGGTCCCGCTCATTCCTGTTGTAATCTTAATTATAAATTACCTTCTTTTATTCCAGTCTTTCTTCACAACAGCGCCAACTATGATACACATCTATTTATAAATGAACTTTCAAAAACACCAGGGAATATTTCTGCCATAACAAACACAAGTCAAAAGTATATTTCATTTACAAAAATGATATTCACAAAACCTATAACTCGTATAAGGTTTCTTGATTCTTACAAGTTTATGGGAACGCCACTAGCCAACCTCGCATCAAATCTAAGCTCCACGGGCTCTTTTCCAAATCTTAATTCATTCTTTCCAAAAGAGGAAATTCTAACTAAAGAGGAAATTCAGATTAAAGAGAGAATTCAAAGTAAAGAGGAAATTCTAATTAATGAGGAAATGAATGAAGAAATTCTTACTGAAGATGAAATTCTAATTATACAGAAAATTCGAACAAAGAATGAAATTCTAACTAAAGAGGAAATTCTGATTATAGATGAAATTCTGATTAAAGAGGGAATTCTAACTCGAGAGGAAATTGAAACAAGGAATGAAATTCAAAGTAAAGAGAAAATTCTTACAAGTAAGGGAATTTATCCTTATGGTTATATGGATTCATTTATGAGATTTAAAGAAACACAACTTCCTTCAAAAGAAAGTTTCTATAATAACCTTTATGAAGAAGAGATAAGTGATAAGGAATATAAACACGCACAAGAAATTTGGAAAATATTTAAGATAAAGAACCTTGGAGAATATCATGATTTGTATCTAAAAACAGATGTTTTATTGTTAGCTGATGTGTTTGAAGCTTTTAGATCACTCTGTCATAATAAAAATTGTTATGGATTAGATCCTGCCCACTATTTCACAGCTCCTGGTTTAGCTTGGAGTGCAATGTTGAAAATGACAAAACAAGATATAGATTTAGTCAGTGATGTAGATATGCTTTTGATGATTGAGAAGTCTAAGAGAGGTGGAATATCACAAGTATGTTCAAAAAGATATGCTAAAGCAAATAATAAATATCTTCCAAATTATGAGAGTGAAAAAGAGAGTAATTATTTGATGTACTTTGATGCTAATAATTTGTATGGATGGGCAATGTCTCAATCCCTGCCTTATGGTAAATTAGAGTGGGTGGAAGAAAAGGATTATGAAAAGGCTTTGATGAATATTGTTATTTCTTCTCAAGAGAAATTGAATGACAAAGAAGAAGGTTATTATTTTGAAGTTGATTTGAAGTACCCGAGTGATCTTCATAATAAGCATAAAGACCTTCCTTTTGCATGTGAGAAAGAAACCCCAAAGAAAGAATGGTTCAGTGATTATCATAAAAGTTTTAATATTAAAGGCAAATCAACAGAAAAGTTATTAACAACATTCTATGATAAAGAGGGATATGTTTTGCATCAAAGGAACTTGAGACAATATTTATCTGCTGGGTTGAGAGTAGCTAAAATTCATAGAGTTTTAAAATTTAAACAAAGTCCTTGGATGAAAAAGTATATTAAATTCAATACAGATATGAGAACAAATACAAAAGTAAAATTTGAAGGGGAATTCTATAAATTGATGAATAATGCTGTCTTTGGAAAGACAATGGAGAATGTTAGAAACAGGCAAAACATTAGATTTGCAACATCTTGGAAAGAAGCTTCTAGATTGATAAATAAACCAAGTTTTGAGAGAGAAGAGGTTTTTTCAGAGAACTTTTCTGCTATTCATATGAAAAAGGAAAGTATTGTCATGGATAAACCAATTTATATTGGAACAGCAGTTCTTGATTTATCAAAGATATTGATGTATGATTATTTGTATAATGATTTAAAGAAAGAGTATGGTGAAAATGCTTCATTGTTGTATATGGACACTGATAGTTTTATTCTAGATATAAAAACTGACGATGTTTATAAGGATATGAAGAAAAACATTGGAGTATATGATACAAGTAATTTTAGTAAGAAGAGTGAGTTATTTTCAAAAAGAATGAAAAGGTTATTGGCAAGTTTAAGGATGAGTTGGGTGGAA
>NC_140965.1:119595640-119608140 GCF_056783735.1 Eptatretus burgeri | reverse complement strand
ACAAGCTGCTTCACGCACCGAGGTCAATGTAATAGAAAAAAAATCTGTCAACGTGAAACTTATTTTGGGTATATGTTTGTCAGAGGGAAAGCTCCACGGATGTCATCCAGACAATGTAATTGATCGATTTCTTGAGGACGAGCTGTATGATGGAACTTCGAGTTTGTGACAGAAAGACTTTCCCAGCATAAAATGTCTTATGCTGCTGATTTCATCATCGACATCGTCGGGTCGATCATAATCGATCATAAGTTGCTGAGTTAGTGGACATCGATGAAGATCTCAAAGCTGATCGCCGATGCTTATGTGAATCAGGTTTCTCTGATGCAGCACCAAAAATCTTTCACTATACTTAAAATACACATCGTGTGAATATTACAACCTGCATTCCCTTTCTTGTTTCCTGAGAGATTTCATTGGACATAAGCTTTGTGTTGTGCTTTCTCATTTATATAGCAGTTATATATCATGGTTCTGGAATGACATTTAAATCCCATCAGATGTGGTGATTTCTGATATATATATATATATATATATATATATATATATATATATATATATATATATATATATATATATATATGTCTTCTTCTTCTTCTTTCGGCTGCTCCCATTAGGGGTCGCCACAGCGGATCATCCGTGTGATCCGCATAGTGATTTGGCACATGATTTACGCCGGACGCCCTTCCTGACGCAACCCTGGTCGCCTCTTACGACACAGGGATGATATATATATATATATATTTTTTTTTTTTTACGGCCATGGGTACCAAATGTATTATGAGGGGGTTAATCCCCATTTCACCTCGGAAGAACCAGACTTGGGGCCACCGCTCACAATTAACTTTGTGGTATGGTGGGTTGCTTTTGAACCATGAACGCCAAGCAGTTAAGCACGAGTTCCAGTGTCCACCGTCTAATTTGCTGTTTAACTAGAGGTCACGTGGATTCCTAAACGGGGAGCATGCCCTCAGCAAAGCACCAATATTATTTTGATTAGATTTCAATTTGGGCGGCCGAGCGTTTTAACCACTGGTGCGTACCCGACGATTTTTTGGTCAAATCTGTGGTAATTACCTCCCAGTCTATCTAGGTTCGGACAATGCTAGACCAATGGAAGGAAAGGGCAAACACGGACAGGTTGGACATCAACAAATAATTTATTAATAAGAAAATAAATAAATAAAAAGAGCTTTTTATTTTCTGAGGTAAATAAGTGAATAAATTCCAAAGCAATCGAAATGAATAATCACTCAGACAAAATCAATCAAAATGACAGGAAAGAGACAGAGAGCAGATGCTTATCGGGGATTGACTTACAACTAAACACAGACAAGGGAACCCAGCAGATCATTTGGGGGGGGGAAGAGTTTTCTCGCTCACCAGAGAGAAGTCGTCCATCAAGTGAAAACGTCCTGAAATGTGTGTGTGTGTGTGTGTGTGTGTGTGTGTGTGTGTGTGTGTGTGTGTGTGTGTGTGTGTGTGTGTGTGTGTGTGTGTGTAGTCCATCACCAGCACCCAGCCTTGCCATGCACCACTCGCCAGCAGCCTCGAATGCCAGTCGATGTCTGGCGGGCATCGAGATCATCTGTCGCGGGTTTAGACCCTAATGCTGTGACAAAGGCAGTTCCTCACACTTCACGAAACTGGTGACGTCCAGTGACCCACACAGTCCGTTGGTGACTGACCCGTGCCTCACATGTTGGTGCTGGTCACTCGCACACTGGAACGGACGAACTGACTGACAAACTGTCTCGTTGGCGGTGCTGGTCACTCCCACACTGGAACAGACAAACTGATGCCACTGACTGACAGATTGTGTCATTGTCCGAGCTACTCACACCCACACCCACACCCACACCCACACCCGCACCATTCTCTCTCTCTCTCTCTCTCTCTCTCTCTCTCTCTCTCTCTCTCTCTCTCTCTCTCTCTCTCTCAAGCACTGGAAAGGACGAAATGACTGACAATTTGTCTCATTGTTGGTGCTGGTCAGACACCCACACGCTCGTTTGCTCCCTAAATGGACCTCCAATTCTTTTTATATATGTGGCCCGTCTTGGCGGGAACAGAGTCCCCCCAAGCTCACCCCACCCCACTTGCGCACCATTACCATGATAACCCATGCTCTCGTTATTATTCCTTGCAGTGTCAAAGGCCGATAGAAAAAGGGCGGGTCTCGGCGTCCGTGAAAGAAATGTGTGTCAATGTCGCTGGAAAAAAGCGGGCGTCGGCGTCTGTGAAAGAAATGGCATGCATAAATGTGTCTGTCGGAAAGAGAAAACGTTTCCCATAAAAGAGGGGATCTATTCTTTGACCTGGAGTTGAGGTAACACCGGTCAACGAGCGTATTATGAGATTAAGGATTCGTCACTCCTTAGGTGTCATTTCCCTGGTCTCTGTTTATGCTCCGACTGAGGCGAGTGATCTCACCGTGAAGGATGCATTCTGCGCTACACTCGAGTCTGTGGTTGATCAGTGCCCCAGACGAGATACACTTCTAGTCTTGGGGGATTTCAATGCATCGACTGGAACTGATAGGGATGGTTATGAGGTGTGTGTTGGTCCCCATGGGTCAGGAACTATGAACCAGAATAGCACTAAGTGCCTTGACTTTGCAAGAAGTCATGGACTTAGGGTGGCTGGTTCATGGTTTCAGCACCCAGAAGCTCATCGCTGGACTTGGTATTCCAACGCTGGCAGTGTGGCAAAGGAGATTGACCATGTCCTCATTGAAGGTCGTTGGAGGCTGATCCAGAACTGCAGGGTCTACCGGAGTGCTCAGTTCCTCAATACTGACCAAAGGCTTGTTGTAGCAACTCTAAAGCTGCACTTTAAATCCTGGAGAATGGTACCATCCCAGCCTAGGCTGGATGTTGCCAAGCTCAGGGATGAGAGAGTAGCTGAGGAGTTTGCGAACAGGCTGAGTGGACACTTGGGGGGTCTGGGTGCTTTGGGGGGTCCTGAAGAGTTGTGGAGCGCCTTCAAGACCACCGTCCTTGATGTTTGGGAATGTCAAGATCTCGGACCTTGACTTTGCAGATGATGCAGTCATCTTTGCGGAGACTTTAGACATCCTCTTGGGGGCCCTCGAGGTGCTGAATGAGGAATCGGAGCCGTTGGGATTACGGGTTTCTTGGGTCAAAACTAAGATCCAGGCTTTCGGTGACATATTGGATGCTGCTGTCCTGTCTGTGTCTGTTTGTGGTGAGGATGTTGTCGTGGAGAGATTCACTTACCTTGGCAGTGATATTCATGTCTCTGCTGGCTGCGAGTCAGAGGTCAATAGACATCTGGGTCGGGCCTGGGGAGTCATGGATTCACTGGATCATGGAGTGTGGCGCTGCCGGTACCTGTGCGGGAGGACGAAAGTCCGAGTTTTCAGGTCCTTGGTACTTCCAGTCTTGCTCTATGGGTGCGAGACTTGGACTCTGACCAAGGATCTGAGACGGATACTTAATTCCTTTGGTACCAGGTCTCTTCAGAGAATCCTTGGCTATCGCTGGTCGGATTTTGTGTCCAACGAGCGGTTGCTGAGAGAGACTCGGATGAGATTTGTTCCCTGCATAGTCCGTGAGCGTCAGTTGCGGCTGTATGGACATGTGGCTCGTTTTCCTGACGCTGATCCTGCTCACCAGATTCTCTCAGCGAGGGAGTCTCATGAGTGGAGGAGGCCAGTGGGCCGACCACGTGCCTCATGGTTGCAGCAGGTTGACCATCATCTCAAGGAGATGGGGATGGGCCTGGCATCTGCCTGGGGGATGGCCAGACGGAGGCCCCTGGAGTACCGGCGGAAAGTGGACGCAGCGACACGCTGTTCTGGCACATGCTCCCATACCTGACCTGACCTCAGAGGAGGGGGCATGGGCTTGGTTAAAATCACACATCAACCACACAACGCCCCTTGACAAGACCCCCACCAACAACACTCTGAACACATGCACACAATCACCCATCAATGCTCAAACTACCTAAAAGTCCTGTCAACATCCCGGTACCCCTCTATCTCCATAATTTCCAGGTACCTATCTAATTCTAATTTAAACGTATCCACTGTTTCTGCAGCCACTACCATTCCAGGGAGACCATTCCATGCATTAACTACTCTCTGAGTAAAAGACCCCTGCCTTGCTATCATCTCAACTCTCTTCTTCTCTTCTCTCAGGTTATGGCCCCTGGTCCTCTCACTGTTTCCTCTATTGAATAATTCATCCACACTTATTTTATCTCTACCTTTCATCATCTTAAACATCTCAATCATATCTCCTCATAACCGCCTCCTTTCTAGTGTATAAAGCCCTGTCTCTTTCAGCCGCTCCTCATAGCTGAGTCGGGTTAGGCCCGGAATCAATGGAGTCGCCTTGCGCTGAACCCTCTCTGTGGCATCTATGTCCTTCCGGAACTGTGGTGACCAAAACTGAACACAATATTCTAGATGTGGCTCTCACAAAATTCCTGTACAATGTTAACACCACCTCTTGATTTATAATTGATCCCCCTCCTTATACAGCCTAAAACCATATTTACTTTACCTATAGCTGCCTGACACTGTGCTGCCTGCTTCCCTCCCGTATCTCTCACCAACCCCAGATCCTTCTCCTGTGTGACACGCTCCAAAATTACCCCTTACATCCTGTAATCTCTATTTTCATTGTTCTTTCCCATCCCCAACACCTTACACTTGCTCAGGTTAAACTCCATCTGCCAATCTTTTGCACAATCTATACAAGTATCAAAACGTTCCTGAATCTGATCACCACCCCTCTGCTATATACCTTTCCTCCAAGCTTTGTGTCATAAAGAAGGATCTGGGGTAGAGGGGGGGGAGTAATTTGGTCCCTGACGGTTTCCCAATTCTCTGATCCTGATTGTCCTGTTGTTCGAGTCTCCCAATCTACATCACCCTTTTCTCTTCTCATACCCTAAGGATTTGCCTTCATGAAATCTAATAGCCTTACCCTACTATCTTGAACTCTAACCATTAACAGAATCTTTGCCCTCACAATGTTATGGTCACTTGCTCATAAATGATCCACTTCCTCCACCTCCTCCACCATCTTGGGATCATTACTTAAAAAGAGGTTTAACACTGCACTCCCTGAGTGGACTTCTCTACAAACTGGGTTAAAAAGCAATCCTGGACTAAAACAAGGAAATCTTCATCCGCTCTGCCCTTTCCCTGTTCCTGGACCCAATCTATCCCTTGCAAGTTATAATCTCCCATAATCAATACTCTTTCCTAACCACATGTCCTCTTGAATTCTTCATGTACTAATTCTTCCAGAAAATTATTGAAATTAAAAAGTATTTTGTTATCCACAAATGTATTTCTTTGGTTTGCAGTGGAACAAAGCAAAAAAAGCTGAAAAAAAACATTACTAAATCTTCGCTAATTCCACTGAGAAATCCTAAATGACCCTGACAATATTATTGGCACCTTTTAGAAGTAGTTAGAAATAATTAGATTTCAAGAAGGTGATTCTCCTTTACTTTGGAATTGAACTCACCTGTGATGAGTTGCAGGTGCCTGCAATATAAAATCACTCATTCAACCAGTTTGAACAGAGAAAAGGAGTCATTCAGCTATTTTGTCACTGTGTGTACCACAATGAGCATGGAGAAAAGAAAGACAACCAGAGAATTGTCTGAGGAGATCAGACACAAGATTGTAGCCAAGCATGGAAAATCTCAAGGCTACAAATCCATCTCCAGAGACCTTGATGTTCCTGTGTCCACCATACGCAATGTTATCAGGAAGTTTAAGGCCCATGGCACTGTAGCCAACCTCCCTGGACATGGCCACAAGAGTAAACTTGATTGAAGATTAAATTTATGGATTGTTCGAATGGTGGAGAAAGCACCTCCATCAACTACCAAACAGATTCAAGCTGACCTTCAGATACAAGGTACGACAGTTTGAACTCACACCATCCGTCACCAACTCAATGAAAGGGGGTTCTATGGTAGGAGACCCAGGAGGACTCCACTGCTGAGAGAGAGAGAGAGACAAGAAAGCCTGACTGGAGTTTATATTACCAAAATACACCTGAACAAGTCAAAATCCTTCTGGGAGAATGTTCTGTGGACAGATCAGACCAAATTAGAGCTTTTTGGTAAAGCACATCATCTCTATGTTGACAGAAAACAAAATGAAGCCTTCAAAGTAAAGAACATCTTCCTGACAGTCAAACATGGAGGAGGTTCAGTGATGTTTTGGGGTTGCCGAGCTGCCTCTGCCTCTGGGTGCCTTTAATGTGTGCATGACATCATGAAATCAGGAGATTACCAAGGTATTTTGCAGCGCAATGTTCAACCCAGTGTCAGAAAGATGGGTCTCCGTCGAAGGTCATGGGTCTTGAAACAGAACAATAACCCCAAACACACTTCAAAAAGCATCCAGGAATGGTTCAAGACAAAACGCTGGACTGTTCTGAAGTGGCCAGCAATGAGTCCAGATCTAAATTCCATTGAAAACCTGTGGGGAGATTTGAAAACAGCAATTGGGAGAAGGCATCCTTCAAATCTGGGAGACCTGGAGCAGTTTGCATAAGAAAAGTGGATCAAACTACCAGTAGGGAGGTGTAGGAAGCTCATTCATGGATATAGGAAGTGCTTGACTGCAGTTATTTTGTCCAAAGGGTGTGATACCAAATATTAAGTCGAGTGTCAATAATTTTATCAATGCCATTTCTTTCTTTTTTTCTGATATAAAAGGATATATTAAGTTCTGAATTAAAAACAAAGGTTCTGTAATATTAACAGTGGAATATAGAATTGTGGAGTCAAAATACTGTTATGAATTCTGGCTCGCCTGGCGTGCGATCGGCCACATACGTCTAATGGCAGGCGCGTCGCCCACCGGACGGACAATTCAGTCGTGACCCTCCTGGAACTACTGCCAGGAGCCAGTCACGGGTGGGGGTTTAACCTCACCACAACCCAATCCGCATTCCACCCGTGCGAAATAGGGTGAATCACCGAATGTCGATATACCTAAATACTCGAGCGGGTAACCTACCGAGGGGTTGCACCATGCCGCAGGTCGGCTTAGGACACGAACCGCTTAAGCGGTTCATTCCGTGCTACAGGGATGACCGAGCGGTGTTATCGCCGACCTCGATGGTTCAGATTCTTCTTTACTCAGATGTTCAAAACCCACTACTCATTCCACGATGCAAGATGGCACTTTCAATGTGGTGAAAGGAAGATGCGACAAACGGGATACATTGCAAACAAGGACATTTATTATAAAGCACATATTGCACACATAACACAAGGAAGGAAACATGCACGTATTTACAAGCAAGCAAATAAAAAGCAATACAACCGACTACAATGAGAATGTACATGCACTTAAGGACGGTCACACCTTGACGTTTTAGCCAACGTATGCCGATTTTTGAATTTTTTTTCTAAAACGCTGGCACACGTTGAATACGTTATGGGTAAGTTTTGATAACATTGAGAGCATGCTGAAAAACACTGCCATAAGTCTTTGTACGCTGGCTTTAAACGTTGTACTTTTTGGTTGTCCTCAAATTTTTTCATGCTTGAAATTTCACGACGTATGCCGGCGTATGACTCACACGTTCCGCTACGCTGGCCACAAGTTGTATGCACGGTCTGCGATCGTTGACAGACGTCAACACATGCTACTTGTAAGTTAATCATAAGTTGAGACACGCCGAGGTAATGTTTAGCGTACCCGAAACTTATTTCTAACCTATGATTAACGTGTTGTTGGCACGTTACGCGATCGTTGCCACACGTCGACAGACGTTACTTTTAAGTTACTCATAGGCTGAAAGAGGTCGGTATAATGGATCGTCCTTGCGTCAGCGTCCACGGCCACGGCCAGGACACTTATTTGCAGCATTCTTCAAACTTTTCTTTGGCATGACGAGGATGTTCACACTTCGATGTCTAGCTTGGCTATGATTCCAATTGTCCATCGGCAGCGTCTATTTAAAATAGTCGAGTTTGAGCGTTTTAACACGTTCAGAAGAAACGCTTCAAATTTCCAAACCCCAGCGTCAAAAAACAAAGGCGAGTGACAGCAATTTAAATCGTTCGTTGTAAACAATGTAAATAGTTGAGTGGTACCGTTTAAAAGTCGTTGAGTGTAAAAAAAATCCAATTGTTGAGCGCAAGCATCTACTTTCAATAGTGGAGATGCAGCCATTAAATCGTTGAGTTTATCATTTAAATCGTTAAACGCAAGGACGATCCATCATAACCCACACCCTCCCCCTCACACTCACCTACTACTGCCAACATGAACAAACTACGATTAATACTAATACTAATACTGATACTGATACTGATACTGTTACTGCTGACATGGACATCGACTCAAAAAGGACACGAAAACACTGTTGGGTTCCCCTTTTATGAACACCATTTTTATATACCAATTCCCAAAATCGCTGGGAACACGTCTTTATATGGCAGTTGTAAGCTAGAAACACGTTAATTTATTTTTTCTTGTCGACCGGAAGATGTCATTGGAATACGTCTACATACGTCGATGTGTGTTTGGACTACGTAAAGAATTGGTTCAAAGCACGTCAAACATAAGTTATAAATAAGTTTCGCGTAAAAAAGACATTACCGCGACGTGTTTCGACTTATGAGTAGCTTATAAGTAGCCTTTGTGGACGTGTGTAAGCGTCCGCATATCGTGTGTAAAACTTATCCCCATCGCATGCGGAAAGTGTGTCATACGCCGAGTACGTCGTAAAATTTTGAACATGTTTAAAATTTCTTGACGTACTCTACTTACTACGATGTATGATAGCGTACTTTAGCATTGTACTCACGTATACCAAACTTACTCATACCGTATTTGACGTGCCCCAACGTTTTAGACACATTTTTCTTAGGTCGGCATACGCTGGCAAGATCGCCAAGGTGTGACCGCGATGTTGTCACTTCCATTTCTACGGCAGTTACGATTCAAATCGTTGTGCGTCAGCCTTTTAATAGGCTACGTCACGACATCGTCGGCGATGCGTGCAACGCGCTATGCCTAAGTTAGACTATCGTTGGGCATCGGTTGTGTAGGCCGACAACAGGTTCAGCATTCGTTGGTATAAGTTATCTATAACACAACGAAACGTTCTGTGTCCGTTACCAATGCGTTATACATAAGACCAAGTCGCTATGAATAAGTCCGAATCTTTAAAAAAAAAACATCAAAAGTTCAACGTAAGCCAGCGTTTTACATACATTTTAATACGTTGCCATCGCTGGCTAAAACGTCAAGGTGTGACCGGGCCTTTAACAGTTGTTACTTAACAGGACACGGCACAACAGCATGCATACAAAAAAACAACAGGAAAACCCTCCACATAGGCAGGGAGGTAGACGGGGTTCGTAAACCTTTATGGTCGTGGGCCGTGGATGACCGAAAATGCGCGCGAGACCGTGCTGGTTACCTGCCCCCTCGAGGTGTGACGGTGGGCAGGCCGCGACGCCTTGTTCCCACGGCAGCTAGCGTAGCCGCGCCTGCTCTCGGGCCTTTGCGATGATGTGGTCGGTGAGTTCTCTCCGGCATCCCTCGCCAGACGCGCAGATTCGCACCACACAGCCGGCAAGGCAGCGCCTCCCGTCTGCGTCTCCGAGGCATCACCCGGATGCGCCACCGGCCCGCGCCTTCACCGACAGGTCGCCCAACGCCAAGACGAGAGAGCCCGACATCGACCACCAAGAGAGAGCTCGAAGATGAAGCGAGAGGATGACGTCCACCAAGAGAGCGAGTAGAATCCAACACGACCGCGACAGAGAGAGTGAGCCTCGCACGCGGTCCGCCTTATATAGCACGGGGCTCCGCCCTTCGCTCCTTCCCGTTTTCGGCTCCACCTTCCTTCGAGAAGGTTCCGGAAAAGGGGCGTTCCCTTACCCCGACCGCCTCACGCTGTGCATCCACCAATCGGCGGCGATCTGCCCTCCCCCTTTCCTTCACACCAAGCGCGGGGAAAATAGGCGGGGAAAAACCCCACAGGCTCGCAGGAGCTTTTGTCCTGCCAATCCTTCTCGGATGGTTTCCGACATGGAAACTGTCTTACCGTGGTCCGCGGAGGATGGCGTTTGCAAGCGGGCGTAGTGGCGAAGATGGTGGTGATTGTTGTGGGGGTGGTGTGAGCGTGGTGGGCGTTGTGGCGTAGTTGGTGGCGGTTGTTGTTTGCGTGGAGGTTTGATGCAATGGTGGCTCAAAATAACGATAGATAAAGAAAAACGGCTATCTCAAAGAGTCGCAGCCCAGTGAACACGAAGGATCCCCTTTAAACAACAGTGGGGACCTATCTGCACATAAACTTAGCATCATAACTGATCTAAGGACCCTTTATGGTTTACTACGAATTTCCACAGCCGTAACAATACTTTCGTCAATTTCAACTTATTTTTTTTTTCGAGGAAATGGAGTTATTTGCAAAAAGTGCAAGGGTACCAATATTTTTGGGTCTGGCAACTGTCGGTCCGGCAACCTGATGCTCATATTATATGTGGTAGTTTTGTGCAGAAAATATGAATAATACGAAGAACTTTAATGATATTTTGTATTTCAGTTCTTCTCCAAGCGATCCTTGCGCAGCATTTAGCCCCTCTCTCATGTTCAGTGCTAAATTAACAAGATTTTATATCACCGTCTCGTCCAGTTCCTTCCGTATCCCTGTGAGAGTTTCATTTTATTCCATTTCATCTGGTGGACATGGACGGGTTGCTCTTGGCCGATGATCCACATGCTCCCATTGGTGCTGAATCGGATTCGTATTTTGCCCTTGGGCAAGCAAGGTAACAGGTCCAACACCTTGTTTACTCTTCTACAATAGAGCTACAGTGGTGAGAAAAAGTTTGTGAACCCTTTAGAATTTTCTGTATTTCTGCATAAATTTGACCGAAAATGTGATCAGATCTTTATCTAAGTCCTTATGTTAGGTAAAGAGAACCTGATTAAATAAATAGCACAAAAAATCGACTTTTTCATTTGTTTATTTCGCAAAGTGATCCAACATTCAATTTCCTTGTCAGAAAAAGTATGTGAACCTTTACATTGAGTAACTAGTGGCACCTCATTGAGCAGTAATAACTTCATCCAATCGTTTCCTGTAACTCTCGATCAGTCCTTCACATCGGCTTGGAGGAATCTTGGCCCCTTCCTCATTACAGAACTCCTTCAACTCAGAGATATTTGTTGGCTTTCTTACATGAACTGCTCGCTTCAATTTCTGTCACATTTCAATTGGGTGAAGGTCTTTGGCCATTCCAAAATGTAAAATCTCTTTTTTTTCAGCCATCCTGTTGTAGATTTACTTGTGTGTTTGGGATCGTTGTCTTGCTGCATGACCCACTTTCTTTAAACTTTCAGGTCACGGTCAGATGCCCTGTCATTCTCCTGTATAATTTGATGGTACAATCCAGAATTCATGGTTCTGTCAACGATGGCAAGCCGTCCGGATCCTGAGGCAGCAAAGCAGCCCAAAAACATGATACTCCTACCACCATGCTTCGCAGTTGGGATGAGGTTCTCATGTTGGAATGCAGTGTTTGGTTTTCACCAAACATGTTTCTCATTTAAGACAAAAAGTTTCATTTTCAACTCATCTGTCCACAGAATATACTTCCAACAGCCTTCTGGATCATCCAGGTGGTCTTTGGCAAACGTGAGACAGGTAGCATGTTCTTCTTGGAGATCAATGGTTTCCTCCTTGCTATCCTCCCATACACACCATTCTTGTTCAGTGGGTTCCTGATGGTGGACTCATGAACACTGACATTAGCCAATGCAAGAGAGGCCTGCAGATCCGTAGACATTACCCTGGGGTTCTTTGTGACATCCTGGATTATTGTTTGCCTTGCTCTTGGAGTGATTTTTGTTGGACGACCTCTCCTGGAAAGAGTAATAATGGTGTTGAATTTTCTCCATTTTATGCTATCTGTCTGAGAGCGGATTGGTTGAGCCAAACATCTTCAGAAATGGTTTTGTAACCCTTTCAGGACCAATGAGCATCGACAATTCTTTTTCTGAGATCCTCAGAAATCTGTTTTGATTGGGGCATGACACGCTTGCAACAACCTGTGTGGTGAAGACCAGACTCTGATGGTGACGAACAAAGTAAAAGTT
Organism: Eptatretus burgeri; assembly: GCF_056783735.1. Lineage (NCBI taxonomy): Eukaryota > Metazoa > Chordata > Myxini > Myxiniformes > Myxinidae > Eptatretus > Eptatretus burgeri. Next base: position 119,596,016 of record NC_140965.1, on the reverse strand, counting down.
TTTTTATTCAGGGCAGGTCCACACAAACTCACTCCTGATTCTCATGCCATTGACTGAAACACCTGACTGTAATTATCCCCATTAATTGAGCTGATTAACCGAGAGGTTCACATACTTTTTCTGACAAAGAAATTGAATGTTGGATCATTTTGCTCAATAAATAAATGAAAAAGTAGATTTTTTTGTGTGCCATTTGTTTAATCAGGTTCCCTTTATGTACGTATTATTATAATTATTATTACCATGACTTAGATGATGATCTGATCACATTTTAGGTCAAGTTTATGCAGAAATACAGAAAGTTATGAAAAGTTCACAAACTTTTTCTCACCACTGTACAAGAGAGGTGTACTATGCCCTCCTCCTGAGAAAAATA
>NC_140965.1:119548140-119590640 GCF_056783735.1 Eptatretus burgeri | reverse complement strand
GTGTTAAAAAACAAACCAAACCTCACAAAACAATTCTGAAGTAAAATAAATAAAGGTGCCAACCATTGGCATTCAACATAGATGTGAAAAAGGTTTTCAGATTTCTTACAAAAAGGACATTTATCTACAAGCAGATTTGAAAAACGGTGCAACAAGTGATTAGAAGGAAGGATCCAGTGTACTAGTTTCCATTGGAGGTCTCCATGTCGTGGTGGTACAGGACAGTGATAAAAACCTTTCCAGTTGGGAAAATAAGGGGGAGAACAAGGTAAGAGGTCTCTCCATCAAACCTTCTGCTGTGTTATTTGCCGTTGCGAAAAATTTTACACAACTCAAAAATGGTCTTTTTGTTTGGGAAGGCCATTGAAGCCTACGTTAAAAGGGGCACAAGGAAGAGAGCACATACGAGTTCAGGAAAGGTAGAGAGAAGGTATTCGATGTGCATCGTTCATCATCGATGTGCAGAGAGAAGGTTCATCGTTTGGTGGTCTTGCTCCCAAGCAGGTGCGAGCTGTATGCATGTCAAAAGCACACTACATAATATGCGTGCCATGATTTGAGAGGATCGCACACCGACTAGGCTTGCCAAAGCATCAGCTCCGATCCAGCTGCCGTTTGGGCTGAGAAGATCTGAGACAGATTTAACGCCCTTGTCGGTAAAGCATTGAATAAAGCACCTATCAGCAGGCATATCATGGAAAAGGGAGTTGTAGAACAAAGGTTCTTCCAGAAACATCTGTTTCGTGTAAGAATGTGTAGCTCTTGTTATTGTCAGAGCTTTCCATGCATTTAGTATGCTCTGATAGACACCAGAGAGGGGGGGGGGGTGTCAATTTTGGAAATGTCCATCAGGAAAAGAGAGTGGTCATAGTCTAGCCTCCCAGCCTGTTGCAAAAGGTGACGAGCGACGTTGACCCATGGTGGAGAGGGTCGTGTGTGTATAGCATGCGAAGAGCAACCGAGAGTCGAAAGGCCATTAGCCGGCTTTTTATGTCGACCAGGCCTTGTCCTCCATCGTTCAGTGGTAAACTGAGGACCCCAGGTCGCAGCCTGTGTTTTCCGTCCCAGAAAAAGTACACGAAGCACTTCTGGAGCTGTTGAAGCAACGCCGCTGGAGGATGCAACATGAAGAACCTGTGCCATAAGGTGGATGCCATCAGTGTGTTGATGACCAAGACCCTTCCACGATATGACAGTTGTGTGATCAGACCTTTCCATTTTTGCAGTTTACAATCAACAAAGTCAAGCAGACCAGCCCAATTTTTTGCTCATGTGGTATTATTACCTAAGAACTCTCCAAGGTATTTCACACCATCATTGGCCCATGACAGTGGAGCAGGAAGTCTTGGCGCCAAGTAGCAAAACGGACCGAGCCAAAGGGCGCTTGTTTTGTTCCAATTTACTTTGGCTGAAGAAGCCTTTTCAAATAAGGACAAACAATAACGAACGATGTTAACGTCATTGATATCTTGTACGAATACACATGCGTCATCGGCGTATGCCAGTACCTTGATGGGCCGTTCAAGCTTGGACAAACTAACCCCTGTTAGTCTACAGTGCAAAGAAACCAGTTGAGGTTCGATGGAGAGAGCATAAAGCAATCCGGAAAGAGGGCAACCTTGTCTAATTCCCTTGTTAATAGACAAAGGTACAACAACTTCATTGTTTATCTTAAGCATACTATATATATATATATATATATATATATATATATATATATATATATATATATATATATATATATATATATATATATATATATATATATATATATATATATATATATATATATATATATATATATATATATATATATATATATATATGTATATATATATATATATATATATATATATATATATATATATATATATATATATATATGTATATATATATATATATATATATATATATATATATATATATATATATATATATATATATATATATATATATATATATATATATGTATATATATATATATATATATATATATATATATGTATATATATATATATATATATATATATATATATATATATATATATATATATATATATATATATATATATATATATATATATATATATATATATATATATATATATATATATATATATATATATATATATATGTATATATGTATATATATATATATATATATATATATATATATGTATATATATATATATATATATATATATATATATATATACATATATATATGTATATATATATATATATATGTATATATATATATGTATATATATATATATATATATATATATATATATATATATATATATATATATATATATATATATTATTGTATCGTATTTTAATATAAGAGATGAAGGTTGAACAAAGTCCAAACCGCTCAAGTACTTCGAAAAGGCACCGATGGTCAACACGGTCAAAGGCTTTCTCCTGATCAAGGAGAAGAAGTCCTAAATCTTTAGGGTTTTCCTTGCACAGTTCAATGATGTCTCTCACAAGGGAGATGTTGTCAGAGATGGAACGTTTTGGGACACAGTAACATTGGTCTTCTTTCAACAACAAGGATAAATAAGGAGTAAGTCACGATGCCAGGGCTTTTGAAAATATCTTATAGTCCATACATAACAGGGAGATAGGACGCCAATTTTCAATACTCGGCGTGTCTCCCTTTTTTGGGATGAGGGAAAGAAGAGCTCGTAGGTAACTCCGAGGTAGCTCTCCAAGCTGGCAGCTTGCATTGAAGGTGTTAATGAGTTCTGGACCCAATAAGTGCCAAAACTTCTTGTAAAATTTGGTTGTAAGTCCATCCAATACAGGTGCTTTCCCAATGGCAAGGCCATGCAGGGCAGTACCAAGTTCATCCAAGGTGATGGGTCTTTCCAGTTGGGAATGCCCATCTTCACACAACACTGGCAGGCCTACAGAGATCGAGGCGACACTGACAGGATTTATTTGTTCCATTGAATATATTGTGACGTCCACGGGACTTGAACAGTCCCGCCAACGTAGAATGAGCCGAAACGATGGAGGCGGTTTATTTATTTATAACCCAAACATGGCGGTTCTAATCGCTCTACCGCAAACGGGACGAGGAAGGTGGCACGAGTCGCTTTTCACTGAGTTGATGATGTTTATTTGTTTTTATTATTAACCAGAAATAACCAGACTCGGCAAGAAAAGGGATCCGGGGCGATTCGACGGGATGGTGTGGGATCGGGCATGGGGAAAACACAGACAATTCCAATGAATATACAATTCTCAAACCCTCGAAGGTGCCAAGTACACACACACACACACACACAAAACGTAGCTACTTCTGGTGGTCAGGCTGGACCGTGGTGTGGACGCAACTTTCCCTGGATCAGCGTCGGACGAGCTGGCTTTGCTCTCGTCAGGGGGGGGGGGGGCAGGAGAAACTGTGGTGCTGTCGACCTCCTGGTCCTGGCCCAAGTCCGCTCACAGCCACCAGGGAACCAGTTCTGGCGCCAAGTTGCGAGCAGGAGAGGGAGGCAGTTCCGCCCGCCGTTCAACCCCGTACTCCGAGTCAGCAGAACCCCAGAGCCAACCAAGGTGAGGCACGAGGCTCAGCAAGGCTCCAAGACACGATGAAGAACACGATCGAATCAGCACAACAAGTACGCTTCCCGCGCAACAGCCTCCACACCAAAAAAACACGATCTTTTTGTCTCGATCTTCTTCCTCTTCCTTTTCGACCCCGAACAGAACCTTTTTATCCTCCCGTCCTCATCACTTCCAATCGAGCCGTTTTATTGGCCCACCGCCGTCGCCTTCCGCCAATCGTGATCACGGGGCGGAGCCATCCGCAGCCCTGTCCTGTGACATCACGGCCAGCCTCCAGGGACTACTAAAAGGGGTTTACGCAGACACACTTACCCTATCCCGTATCCCTATCTAATTACGTGACAATTATCATTTCCCCCTTGAAGAAATGAACATTTACTAGACAACTTATCACCACTGAATTGCTACTTATTACATCGAGATCCTGGTAAACTCGAACAGCATGGCATACCTAATTAAACATCCTAATTACCCTTTGAATGCATACCCCCCCCCTCAAACGTAACACTGCCCCCTCCTCTGGTACCGCAGCTCCTGCAAGGTATATCACAGGCGCTACCATACCAGCCTTAACACTTACTGACTCACACCTAATTAACCTAACAAAATAAAGTAGGAGGGGCAATGGGCAGCGAGTCGCAGCTAACTTACCTATCCTGCTTAATGTACTACCCCCTTATGGCCTTATCCTCGCCTAAACAATCATTCGTTTTTTTTTTTTATCACATGATAGCACTGAGCGAAGTTGCACTCCATCTTCTGGATCATCACTCTTGCCCAGCATTCTTCCAGTGATCTGGGGAGGGGAAACAAAAGGTTCCACAAAAACACAACACATACTTTACATTCCTACTCTAAGCCTTAACGACACTATTCACAGGATATTCACACTTGACCGCCTCCCCCAGTGGATGCTAATAGACCCAGCGTTACCTGGGGAGCCAATTTTCAAATTTGCTTGCCCCAAAATTATGTGGACATCATGCCCTTGCTGCACATGTCAAGTTGTGCGGGATCGAGTGGGACTCACACATCTTCACAACACTCACACCATGGACTTCATCACATTTCTAGGTCATGGTCTTCATTTTAATCATGCAGGCTGAATCCCGTCGTGGCCGTGGGGTGGGTTACCACAAGATGATGGGGGCATCTCAGGTGCAACCATGCCCACAGGTAAGCTTTAGTCCAACCCGGACGTTTCTCCGCCCCGCTCCCTTTGATTCCCTCCCCCCTGGTAGCCATCAGCTCTAATCCCGTACAACACTCTGGAAGGGGTCTCACTGGCTCCTCTGGCCTTCCTGGGTCGCCAAGGTCCTACCCGCCTTGGTCGCCCAACCAGACCCTCTCCCAGTTGCCTCCAGACACTGTCACCATTAGCCACCAGCTGGTGAATCTCCTTGAAGGGGGTCGCAATTCACGCTCACCGTGAGCTTCAGCAATCCCTGTGGACAAGCACATCATCCCCACCCACAAAACCCACATGACTCCCCCACCCCATCGGCCTTACATGTGACACCTGCATTTCTAACACTTCGCCGACCATGACCTTCCCTGTTACCACACCATGTCCAATAAAAAAAATCAATGTGTGCACTATACATTTCACTTCTTAACTTAAAACAACTCACACAGCACTTCTCACCCGATCCACGCACCAGCCATTGGACAGCCACTTGTGCCCGCTTTGTTACCAATTACCCACTGTCCCGATTGTCACTCTAAAACCCAGCAGAACTTACAAACCCATGCTAATTTTCCCACAATTCATTTTTTTTTATCACCAAAGGAGGGCACTTCGCCACAATCTCAGCAGCCGAGCATGGCCGTATATGCTCAGCCCGATCTAGTCTCCCCGACCCCCGACAGTGATCTCCGGACCCGACCTATGAAAGGGCATCTCGGATAGACCTGGCGGTTCAGCAGGAGGATTCACCCTCTCCGAGTCTAAAAGTCTATTGGAGGGTCCCTCCATCGCCGGGTACCGGCAATATCGTTGCATGTGTCCTCTTCGCCCGCACCGGAAACAACTCCTCATAAAAGGCCCCCGTGAGTATCGGTGAAATGTCTCTTCCGGTTCCAGACCCCCTCGGCCATAATCAAATTGCTCTATTGGCTGGGCTGGACCCCGCCGCTTTGGCGCATTAACTACTGGATTACCCTTTATCAAACTTGACAGTTTCTGGCAAATTTCCTGAAACATTTGGGTAATGCCAATTTCTCCCAGCCCCCCTCCCTGATCCTGGATCTCCACCTGTCGGATCATCACCGATGGCCTCTCTGGAACCCGACCCGGCCGACTCCACGAGGCCAGCCTGGCCGCGCACTCGGCCGCTCGGTGAACTGTGGGTGGATCCTGTAACTCCACTAGCGCTCGGACCTCAGGGTCAGGAAGAGCAGCTAAAAATTTCTCTAGTGCCAGTCTGTCCCATGCCTCCACTGTAAGGTCCCGATACGCGATCCTGACTGATTGGTAAATGTCCTGTGCCAGCTCCTGCACTGTCTCACCCGGCTTTAATCTGCGGTGCTGGAGCTGGGCCCGCACCAGATCACAGTTTGCCGCGAATCCAAACCGACGGCTCAACGCCTCGCAAATGTGGGAGCTGGTCAACATCCCCTCCGCGATCACGTTTAACACATCTGCGGCTGGTCCCCGCAAAGTTGCCACCAAATTCCCTGTACGTTCCCGCTCATTTCACCCGTTTAGTCGGGAAATGCACTCAAATTGCGTCAGAAAAGCTTCAACGCTCCCTGACCCGTCAAAGTTTACCAGGGGGATCACTTTTACGGTGGCCCGCTTCTCAGTTTCTCCCTTGTCCGAATCCAGCCCAGGGATCAAACACCCTTGTGGCTGTGTATCCAATTTCGGAGCCCACTGTGGCCAAATATGTTTTGTGGTGAGGGTCTCATGGGTCAATTTTGCCTCCTGTTCCAAACGTTGAATGGACCGATTCACCTCTTCCCGCAGGATCTTCTGGGCCCGCACAACCTCCTCCAAGGCTTCCTCGCGAGTTTGTAGCTGCTCCTCAACCAACCCGGACACTCTACTTACAAAAGAAGGCTCTACCAGGCCTTTATCCAAGACTTCATCTTGGCTCATAATTTTATCTTGTTCGTCCAAACGAGCCTCCAATCCTTTTACCTCCTCCGCCAAATTCATCCCTTGCTTCCTCAGCTCTCCCCACTCTTCAACTTGCAGCTGTATACGAGCATCCACACAGGCACGATGACGTTCCAGGCTTTCATCCACTTTATCAACCCGAATGTTCGTTGCATCAATTTTATCTACCAATTTTTTTCGTGTATTTTCCCCCTCCAATGTAATTTCTACCTTTGTTTCCTCCAATCTATCCTCGAATTTACTTTGTATTTCTCCCAATTTAACATCCACACACTCCTGCATCTCAGTTTTCATTTTCTCCATCTTTACCCCCAATTCATCCCTCAATAAATCAATCCATGCACCCAAATGTTCCCCCATTACCCCCAATCGATCCGCCATCTCTGCCCCCTGTGCCGTCATTTTTGCCCTCTGTGTCACGAATTTATTTTCCATTTGTGCCGTCATTTCTGCCCCCTGTGCCGTCATTTCTGCCCTCTGTGTCACGAATTGATTTTCCATTTGTGCCGTCATTTTTGCCCTCTGTGTCATGAATTGATTTGCCATTTGTACCGTCATGTTTCCGGCGCTGCTGGCCCAGTTACGGGCAATGAAGCACGGTCCACGCTCGGAATGGGGGGAGGTTCCAACCCTACCCCCATCTCTCCCTTCTTCCCCCGACTCGCTGCCAGACACGTGGCCTTCCTCCTCAAACATCTGCACATCTGCCATGGTGCAGAAGTCCCGTTTGCCGCCAATTAAATTTAATTTGAAAACTCCCGCCAAAATTTTCCCGTGCTCGCGCGCTTTTCTGCAGTAATTTTATATTCAATTCGTGTATATTCTTAATCTTGGTATATTCTCCCGATACCAAATATAATTTAGTGGGGTTCGAACATCCCACTTCTGACACCAATGTGACGTCCACGGGACTTGAACAGTCCCGCCAACGTAGAATGAGCTGAAACTATGGAGGCGGTTTATTTATTTATAACCCAAACATGGCGGTTCTAATCGCTCCACCGCAAACGGGATGAGGAAGGTGGCACGAGTCGCTTTTCACTGAGTTGATGATGTTTATTTGTTTTTATTATTAACCAGAAATAACCAGACTCGGCAAGAAAAGGGATCCGGGGCGATTCGACGGGATGGTGTGGGATCGGGCGTGGGGAAAACACAGACAATTCCAATGAATATACAATTCTCAAACCCTCTAAGGCGCCAAGTCCACGCACGCACGCACGCACGCACGCACGCACACGCACGCACGCACGCACGCACGCACGCACGCACGCACGCACGCGCGCGCGCGCGCACGCACGCACGCACGCACGCACGCACGCACACACACACACACACACACACACACACACACACACACACACACACACACACACACACACACACACACACACACACACACACACAAAACGTAGCGACTTCTGGTGGTCAGGCTGGACCGTGGTGTGGACGTAACTGTCCCTGGATCAGCGTTGGACGAGCTGGCCTTGCTCTCGTCAGGGGGGGGGCAGGAGAAACCGTGGTGCTGTCGACCTCCTGGTCCTGGCCCAAGTACCTTCACAGCCACCAGGGAACCAATTCTGGCGCCAAGTTGCGAGCAGGAGAGGGAGGCAGGTCCACCCGCCGTTCGACCCCGTACTCCGAGTCAGCAGAACCCCAGAGCCAACCAAGGTGAGGAACGAGGCTCAGCAAGGCTCCAAGACACGATGAAGAACACGATCGAATCAGCACAACAACAAGTACGCTTCCTGCACAACAGCCTCCACTCCAAAAAAACACGATCTTTTTGTCCCGATCTTCTTCCTCTTCCTTTTCGACCCCGAACAGAACCTTTTTATCCTCCCGTCCTCGTCACTTCCAATCGAGCCGTTTTATTGGCCCACCGCCGTCGCCTTCCGCCAATTGTGATCACGGGGCGGAGCCATCCGCAGCCCTGTCCTGTGACGTCACGGCCAGCCTCCAGGGACTACTAAAAGGGGTTTATGCAGACACACTTACCCTATCCCGTGTCCCTATCTAATTATGTGACAATTATCATTTCCCCCTTGAAGAAATGAACATTTACTAGACAACTTATCACCACTGAATTGCTACTTATTACATCGAGATCCTGGTAAACTCGAACAGCATGGCATACCTAATTAAACATCCTAATTACCCTTTGAATGCATACCCCCCCCTCAAACGTAACAATATTTTCGAAAAGTATTCCTTCACGAAAAGTTTGATTTCTGATTGTGTAAAGGTAATGGATGAATCTGCTAATCGCAGCTGAGAAAGCCGTTTACTGGGAAGACGTTTCTCTAAGGAAAAGAAGGAATTGGTTGGTACGTCTGCCTCATTCAGGTGTCGCACCCTCATCCGAACTAAGGCACCACGTGCATTCCTCTCAGTTATTTCGCTTAATAAGACTGTTTCTCAGTTAAGGTTTTTTGTATGTTACTATTATTTTGTCCGATGACTCGCTGGAGTTGTAAAATCTCTAACTGTAATATTTTCTTAACTTCATGGTCAGCCCTTGTTGAGAAAAAACTATACTGTTGACAGAACCCTTTAATTTGGCTTTTTACTAAATCCCACCATGTATCAACGGGTTAACGGAACGGCTTAACTTCTGTTCTAGGAGAGCCGTCCAGAAGGATTCAAAGGCCTGAATGAAGTTGAGGTTTTCTAGTAAACTGTTATTGAATTTCCAATGAGAGCTCCCTGGACATGGTTTGGAGTGTTGAATAAAGACTCGAGCTCGGGAATGGTCTCAGAAACCAGAAGGCACGATATCGGATTTATAAACTCCATGTAATAAATGAGAATTTACATCGATGCGATCAATCCTCGCAAGTGAGATGTGGTTGTTTAAACAACGACACCATGTATAAGACCGATCAGAAGGGTGCTGCACGCGTCAAATAGCATGAAGATTATATTTCGCAATAATGTTTGCAAAAAGTTTTGCGGTACATGGTTGGGTTTCCGGCCCGTTCCGGTCAAATGAACCATTAACAGTACAGTTAAAATCGCCACCAATAATTGGACAAGTCTGCAAATCCAGTATTTGCAGGAATTTTCTCAGTTCGGCAAAAAAGGAGATCCGCTCGTCATTTTTTCTTGGAGCGTACACATTGAGAATTGTGAACTTGACCTGGTTGATGGAGAAGGTCACGGAGGCAAGGTGTCCATCAATAATACTCATAAATTTTAGGCAGGACGGATGGAAATGTTTCCCGAAGACAAACATGATGCCTGCCTTCGACGTGGAGTTGTTACTGAAACATTCCTTGTCCATAAATAGTCGCCACTGAGCCTGAACAGATCGGACAGCATGGGTCTCATGTAACAAAGCTATGTCAAGGCCGTTGACCTCTACCAGCTGTTTAATTTGGATCTTACGGAACGGACTCCCGACACCATTAACATTTATTGTTCCAATCTTGAAACTGGCCATGAGGAAAATAATGGTTTCTAAGAATAAGATCAGAAGCGGGATAATTGATTAGGATCCCTTTTCGCCTTGGCAATCAGTTTTTTTTTTACACGGTGACAGTGTCTGGTGGAAACCGAACAAGTCAGGCTTATGTACGATAGCCTGAGCACACTCGAGGAAGAACGGTAGATCTGGAAAGTATTCAGTCAGGTTTATATTGCGTTTCCTGTATGTATTTTGTAAGAAGAGTCATATTTGTTCAGGGGGGGGGGGGTAGGACCTTGACTGGTGAGCTTCTCCACCGTTTCCACCTGACTGTTCCCGTTTGCTTCTTCCAGGTCAGATTCGTCAGAGTCGGTTTTAGTTTCCGAGTCACACAAGCTTGCACTGTCCTGCATATCGATACTGTCGTCAATAATGATACACGGATCTGTACTAGTTACCACGTCTATGTGCTCTTCCATTGTGGCAACACCTCCTGATGAAGTAACAGAAATAATCGGAGAGTTGATGAAACGGAAACACCATCAGCGGATGTTGCGATATCGCTTCCTTCGACCATCACGGTGTTATCGTCCTCCAACGGCGTACAGGTATACAGTGTTGTGATAATAAGTGCCATACTTTAATTGGCGGCAACGGTAATTGGGCGGATGTGGCAGCACTGTATATGAAGGTCAATGGCTGGTGTTGACACGTATACCACGTACTCCGTGGAAAGTCATGCTGGAACAGTAATGGTATGTTATATACTATATTCGGAATAATGTACTCTGAGGAATGTAATTGGTATTAGAGTATGGAGTTTAACTTCGTTATTATGTGATGCGTATGTGGTATTTGCCTTCAGTATTATGTGTACAAGTTATTGTATTTTGTTATTCTTACCCTATGTATATTTATGTTGTTGTAGATATGCGTATGGGTTTTGTGAGAATAAAGCCGATCGAAAAGGTTTATTGTTGATTACTACAACAATAAATTATTCTCACAAAACTTACCTGGTTGGATTGGACCAGAAGAGCGCCGAGGCCTACACTGGAATGGAGCGTTTGCTGAGACCAGAGAGGCTGGATTCGGATCCCTGTTCACCCACAGCGGCACAAGAATGGAAACACTGGTTGAAGACGTTCGAAAACTTCCTGGGAGCTCTACCACATGATAATCTGGATAAGATGAGTCTGCTTACAAATTTTGTCTCACCAAGACTATACGAAACTATATCAGAGTGTACCATTTATGATGAGGCTATCCGTACTTTACAGTCACAGTACGTAAAGCCCACTAATGAAGTGTTTGCACGCCATCGTCTTGCAACTCGCCGCCAGCAGGTCGGAGAGTCCTTAGATGAATACCTTCTGACTCTGAAAACGTTAAGTAAAGAGTGTAACTTTGGGGCTGTAACAGCAACTCAACATTGCGAAGAATCCATCAGGGATGCCTTCATTAGCGGCCTGCAGTCACCACTGATCAGACAACGTCTATTAGAGAATAAGACTTTAGATTTAGCTACCATGTTTGATCAGGCTAGATCTCAAGATTCAGCCCAAAGAAATTCAGAATCTTATTGTGTTATTCAACCCTCCGGTTCATTGGGTGCAGCCTCATCTAATCAGAATACCGGTGAAGTGGAACCCACAACTGTAATGGCTGCTACGGGTGTTAAATGTTTCTTTTGTGGTTTTTTAAAACACCCACGTGTAAAATGTCTGGCACGAGAGGCTGTGTGTCATAAGTGCCAGAAAAAGGGTCATTTTGCTAAGGTGTGCCGTAGTACTTCATCAGTAGCTACTGGTGCTTGTGCAACTTCCTCTGATCAGGCAACGCTAGCGGCTGTGTCTTCTGCCGCTGCCCCAGGGGTGTTATCAAAGGCGGTTGTGAGGGTCACGCTCAATGGAGTGGAATTGGATGGCCTTATTGATAGTGGTAGTTCAGAAAGTTTTATCCATCCCGACCTCGTTAAGTGCCATTCCTTAAGTGTACATCACATCCAAGGCAATGTTTCCATGGCATCCACTTCCTTCACCGCTCAGACATCAGGGTTCTGTCGAGTCAATATCAAAGTAAACGGTCAGTGCTACCAAGATGTGCGTCTGTCCATACTCCCTCAGCTGTGTTCAGATATAGTTTTGGGCCAGGATTTTCAGGGACTGCATGATAGTGTTACACTGACATATGGAGGTAGTTTGCCTCCTCTTGTTATCTGTGGACTCAGTACACTGTGTGTTGACCCTCCAGAACTGTTTGCCAACTTGACAGCTGATTGTTATCCTGTTGCTGCTCGATCATGCCGGTACTCTCCCAATGATCGTAAATTCATTGAAAAGGAAATTCAAAGGATGTTGAAGGAAGGTATTATAGAGCCCAGTAACTCCTCTTGGCGTGCACAGGTTGTTGTCGTTAAGAACGAAACTCACAAGAAACGCTTAGCCGTGGACTATTCAGAAACTATCAACAAATTTACACTTCTTGACGGGTATCCTCTGCCTCGTATAGATGACACTATAAACAAGATTGCTCAATACCGTGTTTTTAGTATGATTGACCTCCGTAGTGCGTATCATCAAATCCCCATCAGAAATGAAGATAAGCCATACACCGCTTTTGAGGCCTGTGGACGCCTTTATCAGTTTGCTCGGGTTCCCTTTGGCGTCACCAACGGAGTGGCTTGCTTCCAACGTATCGTGGATTCATTCATCCAAGAAGAACTGGTTGGAACATTTGCTTACTTAGACAACATTACTATTTGCGGCATGACTCAGGAAGAGCATGATGCTAATCTCACGAAATTTCTTGAGGCTGCGAAGAGAAAGAATATAACTTACAATGAAGACAAATGCATCTTTTCAACTAACAGGCTCAGTATTCTCGGATATGTGGTGGAAGGAGGGGAAATGCGCCCGGATCCTGAACGACTCCGACCCTTGCAGGACTTGCCTGTGCCTCGGGACATGAAATCGCTCCGACGCATCCTTGGCTTCTTTGCCTATTATTCACAGTGGATATATGACGACTCAAGGAAGATCCGCCCACTGTGTGCCACTACTACATTTCCCATGACAAGGGAAGCAGAAGCGGCTTTCCATTTACTTAAGCAAGACATTGAAGGTTCAGTGGTGAGGGCGATTGACGAATCCGTACCCTTCGAAGTTGAGACCGATGCTTCGGATGTAGCACTTGCTGCAGTCCTCACCCAGGCAGGACGTCCAGTAGCCTTCTTTTCCCGAACCCTTCAGGGACCCGAATGTCGTCATGCTTCTATTGAGAAGGAGGCCCAGGCTATTATTGAAACAGTTCGCCACTGGAGACAGTATTTGACAGGCAGACATTTTACTATAAAGACAGATCAACGATCAGTGAGCTATATGTTTGATAAGCAGCATAAAAATAAGATAAAGAATGATAAGTTCATGCGTTGGAGGATGGAATTATCTTGCTATGATTTTGACATTGTGCATCATCCTGGTCGAGAAAACATTCCCTCTGATACATTCTCCAGGTCTTATTGTGGGATGGCATGTCACGATTGACATTCACTGTTTAACCTCCACGAAGCCTTGTGCCACCCAGGGGTTACCCGCTTATACCATTTTGTGAAATCTAAGAATATGCCATACTCTGTCGAGGATGTCCGGCAGGTTGTTGGATTTTGTAGAATATGCGCAGAATGCAAGCCCAAGTATCACCAACCAGATAAGACTAGACTCATCAAAGCTACTCAGCATTTGAGCGTCTCAATATAGATTTCAAGGGGCCTCTTCCGAGTACAGATAAGAATCAGTATTTTCTTAACATTGTGGACGAATATTCACGGTTTCCTTTTGTATTTCCTTGTGCCGACATGACCACTTCCACCGTGATCAAGTGCCTCTGTCAGCTGTTCGCTATTTCCGGAATGCCGGCTTACATTCATTCGGACCGGGGACCCTCCTTCATGAGCAAGGAATTACAAGACTTCCTTGCCAGTAGGGGGATCGCTGGGAGCTGAACTACTAGCTATAATCCTCAAGGGAATGGCCAAGTGGAGAGGTTCAATGGTACCATTTGGAAGGCAATCACAACGGCTCTAAAATCCCGTAATCTACCCATCAAATGCTGGCAGACTGTTCTGCCTGATGCTCTCCACTCAATTCGTTCACTGTTGTCTACAGCAACCAATGCTACCCCTCATGAAACACTTCTGAACTATTCTCATCGTTCTTCCTCGGGAGCCTCGGTGCCTACTTGGCTCTGCAATCCTGGGCCAGTCCTGCTGAAGCATCACGTACGCACAAATAAAACTGATCCCCTTGTGGATGAAGTCGACCTCCTCCAAGCAGGACCCCACTATGCCCATATTCGCTACCCAGATGGCAGGGAAACTACGGTCTCTGTTAGACACTTAGCCCCAATTGGAACCCCATCCAAGAGTGAACCCCAAATTCTACCTCAGGCTTCTGAAGAAAATGTAATTCCCCAGGGTAGTCCCCAAGACGCACCCTGCTCAGAGGGGGATGATCTCGTTCCTGATATGGTTCCTGCAACTCCACAGCAATCAGATGCTGTGGATAACACTCCAGTGCCAAGAAGATCCGGTCGCACCATTCATCCTTCTATTAGACTAGATTTATAGAGATAGATATCTCGGAAGGGGGTGAATGTTGTGATAATAAGTGCCATACTGTAATTGGCGGCAACGGTAATTGGGCGGATGTGGCAGCACTGTATATGAAAGTCAATGGCTGGTGTTGACACGTATACCACGTACTCCGTGGAAAGTCATGCTGGAACAGTAATGGTATGTTATATACTATATAGGAATAATGTACTCTGAGGAATGTAATTGGTATTAGAGTATGGAGTTTAACTTCGTTATTATGTGATGCGTATGTGGTATTTGCCTTCAGTATTATGTGTACAAGTTATTGTATTTTGTTATTCTTACCCTATGTATATTTATGTTGTTGTAGATATGCGTATAGGTTTTGTGAGAATAAAGCCGATCGAAAAGGTTTATTGTTGATTACGACAACATACAGTACTTTGGGGGGGGGGGGGAGGATCTCTCGTAAAACATCCATTTTAACATTTCCAGTGTTTCCAGCTTCACCAAGTGATGGACTGGGAGCAGTAACAGGGTTAACATTTGTTTCACTATTTCCCACTGACAAGGATTCAGGGTTAACATTTACCGAAGTGACGGCAGATTCATCACTAGTGGTCTGTGCATCACTGTCAATGGACTTTCCAATAGGAGAGTTTTTAACGAGTGAAACAGTTTCATTTACTGCAATAACAGGTAAAGTGGTCTCTGTAAGGGAGACATCGATGTCCTCACCGGCAAGTGGGGTAAACTTGTTGTTCGTAGTTACCGGGGTCCGGGTCCATTCCGGGTAGGCCTTGTAGAGTGACGTCAGTCACAACTGCAGGAACATCAGCGACAGATTCCTCGTTTGTAAATGCTCCTTTCTTCTGGGTTAAACGACCATCAGGTAAAGTATTTCTCTTCCTTGATGAAACGACGGTGAAACCATCCCAAACATTCGTTTTGCTGTTTCGACTATCGGGCTGAGAGGCCTGGGAGGACTGGGCCTAATTACCGGACACGGGATTCGCTTCCTCACAGTCGAGGAAGAAGAAGAAGACGTATTCTTGTTGACGACGTTTGTTTCATCGTTTGACGAAGTCGCCTTTGGGCAAGATCGTTTCAAGTGTACGAAATTACCACATTCGAAACATTTCAGGGTGTCGGTGGTTACGTAGACTTGGTAATCATGATTATCAATTTTGAGTTTTAAAACGATGTTCAAGGTTCTTTCAGCGTTAGAGGGAGGAAGCACCACATAAGCTTGTCTCCGAAAACACATCACATGCTTCGTCCGATCGTCCTGGCTCCGTAAAGGTAACATGGTGATCCGAGAAACCACAGGACCATAACGAGATAGTTCGGAGATCAGCGTCTGATTCTTCAAGTAAGGAGAAACGTTCGAGATAATGACCTTCACGGCCGGAGTGTCCAGAGGGGAGACGAGCACGAGATGTTCGTCAGCTGTTGATAGTCCGGTCGAGATGATTTCGTGAACCAGTTCTGTCTGAGACACGAAGATTACCACACGTTTGTTCATTCGTGAGGCTGCACGAACTTTGTCAGTACCGACTATGTTTCCCGTAGCGATAACGAGATCCTTGACGCTGACGTCGTCGGGCGGGACGCGGACGACGCCATGTTTTCTTGTTAATGCTTCAAATACCGCATAACGGGAATACAAAGTCATGTTTAGAAAGGGGAGGAGGGGTGATTGGTCTCGTGCAGTAATTAAACACGAGCCGAGACAGGTTTCCAAAGGAAATAAACACAGCTACAGTGAAGAAAAAAACGATCAGTTGAAGGGATGGGATGGGCCGCCAACGAAACGCTATCCACAAGAAACTGTGTGCTCTTTCTCTCTCTATCTCAGGGAAAAGGTATGCAAGGAGAAAACAGGGCGATGGGGAGGGAAGTGGAGGGGAAGAGATGAACCGAAGGCCAAACCGTGAATAACAAGGACAGATGGGCGGGGTGGGGTGGGATGACGACGGCGCGAGGGAAGGCCAGAGCGCGAGGTCGAACGAAGAGGGGAGGGAAGAGGGAGGGTGGGAGCACAAATAACGATGCGTAGAAGGAAACAAAGGAAGGGAGGCGAAAAACGATGCGAAAGGGGATAGAAAGGCGAAAAAACAGGGCAGATCACAGCTCACCAAGACCACACAGCCGCCATGACACTCCACTCGACTCACCAACAGCCAGCAGGGGGCGAGAGAGAGAGAGAGGTGGGGAGAGAGAGAGAGAGCGAGAGAGAGAGCGAGAGCGAGAGCGAGAGAGAGAGCGAGAGCGAGAGCGAGAGAGGAGAGAGAGCGAGAGAGATATGTTATGGCACAAGGTGACTATATTCCTCTTATATTAAGTAATGTGATAATTTCTAAATTGTTGTACGTCTACATTGATATCAGTATGAAAAGGAAAGAAGAAAAATAATTCTTGCTAACTCAATGAAATTATCTTCATAGTTATACAGCTCACGCATGCCTGTTTAAGTGTTAATTGTGCCAAACTCTCGAAGCTCAATGTGCTCGAATGGGAGATCAGAACAGATCGGATAATGACTTTCATGATAGCAGTTTGAGACTGGAGCCTACAACATCCCTTTTTTCTGAAGTGTGAATGTTAATTACAAATTGACTGATATGAAGCCAGTTGCTTCGCTTTTGTGATGAATTCATGACATATGATGTATCAGTAGATCATAATAAAATGGAGGTAAATTCAATTTCATGTACACAATAATTTTTCAATTGCACCTGTTTTGTGTAAGTGGAATAGAGTTTACCAATCGATAAAATTAGTATGTATGGAAAGTGTTGTTTCTGATATTGTGACAAACCAATAGCCTATCATCCATTTATGTACAAAGCAAGGAAGGATCTCATGTCGACTGTGCTTGAAGTAGGCAAAGGCACATAAGGACACTTCACTTTGGAGCTTACGAATTAAACCCGGTGCAATTAGCGTCAAATTTGTCGCCGTCATTTTAATAAACACGGCTGTTAAATTAAGGACCTGATTCAATGTCAGAAGTATCGAAGCAGTCGAGGCAAGATGAAAAATGCATATGGAAAGCGCATTAGCAGGCCACATAAAAACATGCTGACGTCGTTTGCTTGCTGTTGCCTATCCAAAGTCATACAAAATTGGCACCGCTTTATCAGTCCCAGCAAGCCCTGGATGAGTGCTTCCAAAGGCCTTCTGAGAATGACTGACTTTAAATAGACTTCAAGATGCAAAATGTTTGCAATGCACATACTTTGGCATGAAGCATCGGAGACTGCATGAAAATGGAAAACTTCACCCCAAATGGGCAGCAGCACACAGAATGGTTAACTTGTTGATTAATTATGGTCAACACAGAATGCTTAACTTAATTATTTCGAGTTAAAACAGAGTGGTTAACTTGTTAATTAATTATGTTTAACACAGAATGGATCACTTTGTTAATTAACTATGATTAACACAGAATGGTTAACTTGTTGATTAATTATGGTCAACACGGAATGCTAAACTTAATTAATTGTGGTTAACTTTTTAATTATGTTGAACACAGAATGGTTAACTTGTTCGTTAATTATGGTTAACTTGTTAATTAATTATGGTTAACACAGAATGGTTAATTTATTTGAATTATGTTTGACACAGAATGGTTGACTTGTGAATTAATTATGTTCAACAGAATGGCTAACTTGTTGATGAATTGTGGTGAACACAGAATGGTTAACTTGTTAATTAATTATGGTTAATATGGAATGGTTAAAATGTGGATTCTTCCCCACATCCCTTTTCTCCAAATCCTTCAATTCTGTCCCTGAACCATGCTGTTGGTGTGTTTGTTCCCCCCTCTCTTTCTACTGTTACATTTGTTTTGTTATGCCATGATCCATTCTATGTTCTAACTTCTCCATGAGCCTCGACTTTGTATAAATTTAAAACAAAAAATAATTTCAACACCGACATAGAATATTGCATCTCTCTCCCCAAAACGTAGAAAAAGATTGAATCCCTGTGTTTGGACACTACATAGCTCCAGGAAAGCACAGTACATATCTTGCTCATCGCCTTTTGCAAACACATAAAACACAGATTAGATACTATGGTGGTTTCATGATCAATTTGTTAAATTGTCATAAACAAAGGGCAACTTGCATGCTAGGCCTCAGCGAAATGGATCTAACAGATTTTCTTCTCCGATCGTTCCAAATACATTTCGGTGCAAAGGTGCAGCTCGTAATTTTCATTGTAATGTCCATCCAATTCTTTAAGCCCTCCCCGAGCGGCAAATGCCTGATTAGTCTGTTCACCTCCGATATTAAACTGCGCACTTAAAGAGGTGTCAAATCTCGTGAAACACAAATCACTTGAGGTTTTCGGTGCGGATATTACTCTGTCATTTTGATAACCCACACAAATGGGGCATACACCCTCACGTAATTGAAGTGTTCGTTTGATTAACGAACAAATAGAAAGCCATGAAGAAAATGCCAAGTAAAATGATCAGACAATGAAGGTTTTAACTCTACAAGAACAATGAATATTTGGTTAAACATTGAAAATCTTTGATGGTAATCACCGCAATGTGTTGAACAACTTTGAGAGTTCTTTTATTGTTCTTATTATTATAAATGTCCCCAAAACACATGGTTAGGGAGAACCGCACAAACGGCAACAACATACATCGAATTTGCTCGAGCATCGAAACACCAGCAATGCTTGAAAAGTGAACAACATCATAGCAACTGACGGTCATAAATAACCATGCAATCGATCCACCCTTCCCGGCCCCAATAAATAAGATGAATCGCAAAGTCAGAAAAGTTCCCAAATAGCAATGGCCCATGAAAACAAATTAAACGCCTTTACAAGCATCAAAAAACAATTCAATTTCAAACGAAGTCAAACGTACCGGCAGCAAAGGTACAGAGCAATTGTATGACAAACGTACATTGTTCCAAACACAAGGTTTGCTGCTTCTGCAAACATAGCCAATAAACAAATTGGTGTTCAGACTGATGGAGAAGCTGTATTTTGTATCATTTCATGTGTCCCGCAAAAGTTTGTAACATACTGTTCTAGAGGGCAATGGCCATTTGGCCTCTTACTTGTTGAATGCGATGTTTGTAGATGAGGTCAGAAAGGCTTGGTGACAAACTTCCTTGGCACCAAAGAAGCCAAATAGAATGGCAGACCTCATAGGTCACACAAGTACAAATCTGTACCGCTTCGATCGGAAGAGAATTACCATCCGTGATGAAACGATGTGGTGTGCAAACTGAAGATGCATCATTGCCCCTTTCACTGCCGAATAAGAATACATGCACAGCAGTATGGTGTGGAGATAGTAAGCACACTTACATTTTAGCTGATTAGTCTGGGCTTGGTATGACTATAAACTGTTAGATTCGTTCTTTGCAGAAATAGAGAGCATCGATGGTTGCCCCTCGGATGGACGTAGAACTGAACGTCCTGTCGGTTAAATTTAAAGATTTAACGGTGTCTTTTGATAAAGAAAAGGCGAGTTATTTCAATCACCCTGAGCAAATTACACAATCATGCCCTAAATTGTGAGGACCAAGCAGTCTGGTCTGTTCCGATATTCCTTGACACTGGGTTACACTGCTTGCTATCTCACCATATGGTTGCTGTTCGGACTGCAGCTCCTACAATCGCAACAAATTCTCACACTCAGACGTTCACATCTTGTATGTGATCGGCAACCATTATCATTATGTACATCTTGAAGAAGAAAACTTAGAAAAGAAACGGGAAGTGCGGAGAAGAAGGAAGAAATGGATGGTAGATGAGGTGGAAGGAGTGATGAGAAAAAATATGGAAAGAAATAAGAGTTCTGGCAGGAAGTAAGTATGCATGGGGAAGGAAATTGAGTGAAAAGAAAAATCCACCGATATGATATGTCGATGGCTCTGAACAATCATGGATCAAAAGTCATAGCATCGTATACTAGGGGTCGGTGCTTCACTTTCATAAAACCCATTGGCCTTGTGAACGTTCTTTAGTGGGCATCGTGTCTTTATGATCGATAAAGTGAATGGCCTGGGCCTCGAAAATCAACTCCTTCAAATCAAGATCTGCCGAAAGGTTTTAAGGAAGCGGAAAAAATCAATAAATCATTAACTCCGGGCAGGACCGAATGATCCATCAATGCATTAGACTTGATCCAGGTAAATAAACATTCAAAATGGGGTAATAAATGCAATTACAAAAATCAAGTTACACCAAAAACCATCACGATTCATCGTCATTAATGCCTGCACGAAGGAATCCAAAATTAAATGTCACATCGTCTTCCATAAGATTTGAACACCTTCGTTTTGGGTAAGTTAGAAGACAAATCACCCACTTTTGTATGGCACAGCTAACCCAAGCTTCAAGTTACACGAGTTCACATCCAACTAAACTAGGTGAGTAGCACGCTGAGGAATAACAGCCAAAAATCACTTTAAAACAAGTCATTGAGATAATTTAAAAAAGGCTACACTTGTACCATCTGGTTCGTGTTCACCTCTGGATATTCAAGTTCCTATAGGCTGCTCCTGATAATTAGGCCACAGTATGGCAGTATCGTGGGTAAATGCCAGATTCTTAGCACTGATCCATTGTCCTAAGCACCATAATGTAGACTTAACGCTCCTGAGTAAGCAATCTATATTAGCCGATAATGCAATGAGAATATACGATTACATTCAACGATGATCCTCATCCTATTTGGCAAATGAACGCAAGAGCATTCAATACCTTCAGTCATCCACAAAGGGTCACCTTGAACCTGCCTTGGGTCCAGAGGTTGAGGTCATATTGATCTACATCATTAAGCTACATCTACATCTTTTATTTGTCGTTCATACAGTGAATGGTATGTGGAATTTAAAAACCATCCCAAAGGAAGGAATAATTCCCATTTTTGGGAAAAAATTGGCCTGAATTATCTTTGAAGCAAATATAAGAATATAAGGTAAACATACTTACCAAATGCGATGTTGAAATTCGATTACTTGCATTTCAAATTTATGGGAGACTTTACATAAATTGTATGTATATACACACATATACATATAGGGTATTTCAAAAAAGTGGGCTATTTGGGAAGCCTGATATTCTGTCATTTCTAATGCTATACCCATCTCTCTTGCAGGTTATGGTGGTGGTGGTATGCCATTTATACAAAAGAGTCAGTCGGACCTTACATCAACTACAGTGTTGACAGTGGAAGAAAAGTGAAAATCGTGACTTTGTGGTTTGAGACAAAATCCTACGTGCAGATGCGACGACGACACTGTCAGTATTACAATGTTCATGCCCATAACTGACCTTCCGATGGGAGCATTCAACGATTTATGCAGCACTTCCAAGCACATGGAAGTGTGAAAAATCAAAATAAAGGCAACAGTGGCTGCCCACCAAGTGTTACCGAGGACCAAGGGAACATTGATCTTGTGAGAGATTCTGCTATTGAACGTCCTAAGAAATCTCACCGTCGGTGTTCCTGAGAAATGGCGATCTCAGCCTCATCTGTGTGGTGCATTCTCACTTCTCAACTGAAGCTCTACCCATACATCATATCTGCAAGTCATAAACTAAATCACAATGACATGTTCAGTGACAGAATGGAAAGGTATCCAAATTGGATCAACAACTCCTGGTTCAGTGATGAAGCACACTTCCATTTGAATGGGGCTATCAACAATCACAACAACATCTTCTGGGGTGCTGAGCCTCCTGAGGAGGTGGCTGAGATGTCTCTCAAAGGCCCCAAGTCAACTTGCTTCTGTGCATTGAATGTCAGATGGGGTATGCCGGGACCGTATTGGTTCGAGCACGTCAATGGCAAGCAGCACCGAGAGGTCTTACGTTGATTCTACACTGAGGTCGCCCAACTACTGTCTCCAAACCAACTCAGACTTGCATGGTTCATGCACGGCGGAACCCCACCACACACTGCAGGTGAAACCATTGACTTGGTCCACCAGCTGTTTGGAAATCGTGTCATCAGTCTACGCACAGCACATGAGTGGGCACTACACAGCCCAGATTTGAATCCATTAGATTTTATATTTTGGGGTGTTGCCAAAGGTCAAGTTGATGCCAACAAACCTCAGCTGTCCTGAAGCAGGAGGACTACCAACAGGCAGGAGGTGGAGGACTACTATATATATATATATATATATATATATATATATATATATATATATATATATATATATATATATATATATATATATATATATATATATATATATATATATATCCACTTGCAGACGAGTTGTGGAGAATTTCAGTCAGGATCAAAGCCTGCTTGAACAGTGGGGAGCACACATTGAAAATGTCATTTACAATCAGTCATGAGTGATTTGGAAATGGCATGGTGTATCATTTCCATCAATGCTTCACTGAACTTGCTACCTTTTGTAATTTTTCTTCAATAAAACATTCAATTAGTCCACTTTTTTTGAAAGACCCTATGTGTGTGTGTATATGTGTGTATATATGTGTGTGTGTGTGTGTGTGTGTGTGTGTGTGTGTGTGTGTGTGTGTGTGTGTGTGTGTGTGTGTGTGTGTGTGTGTGTGTGTGTGTGTGTGTGTGTGTGTGTGTGTGTGTGTGTGTGTGTGTGTGTGTGTGTGTGTGTGTGTATATATATATATATATATATATATATATATATATATATATATATATATATATATATATATATATATATATATATATGTTCTTCTTTCGGCTGCTCCCGTGAGGGGTCGCCACAGCGGATCATCCGTATGATCTGCATAGTGATTTGGTATATATATATACACACACACAGTCCAGGATGTACAATATAATTTGACCTCTGAGGATGTACAATCAATCAGATAGATTTTTAACTGTATTGAGCTTGTGAAAACCTACAGGCCAAATGTTTTGATGAATCCAAACTATTTGTTGTGTGATGAAGTGCAAGTGATCTCATTGTTATCATCACCCAATCCCAAAGGGATGGGAAAGGCGATTGCAATCGATATGTCAGTGAGTGTGTGTGTGTGTGTGTGCGCGTGTGTGTGTGTGTGTGTGTGTGTGTGTGTGTGTGTCCACATGTAGAAAAACTTTAAAATAGTGCCCACGGTGGCCTACTTCGACATAGTACCTGTATGTACTTGAGGTCACCGAGATGAGTACCCAGGTGAGGCTCTTTTGTTCAATGCTTTGTCCTGTTTAAAATCGTTCTTTACATAACCTTAAAACATGGCATCAGCACAAAGGGACATTAAACGAACTTGTTTATGTGTTCTGAATGCGGGTTAAATAATTAAAGAAAAAAAAAACAGAAAAAGAAGAGTACACACAATATGAAGGATCCAATCATATCTCTTACCATCAGTCATAATGTTTAAATGCAACCTTAAATTTAATGGCGACTGTTAACAGATGAGGAAATTTAAGTGAGGAATCTCTCCCCCCCCCCACCACCCCCTCTGAAAATGACCCCCTTTGAGGTGATGTCAGATGCATGTAACACATTGACACCATGGTTCTCTGTTGTGGAAACACAAGCTTAAAAAAAACCTCACTCAATGGAAAACTGATTTTTCAGGTGTTTGAACAAATACCTTTCAGTTGCTCCTGCAAGCCATTATGGACACACAGTTGTTCCAAATAATGAAAAAAAAAATTTACACAATATACTCACTCGTATGATAAAAGATGACTTGTACCCCACCTTGCTTTTGATTAGGGCACTAAAGAACTACAGAAAAAGAGAGTCTTTAAAAGGTGAGGGAGACCTCACACTTGAATAACAACTGTCATATCATCACTGATACTCATCAAATCACACGGGCATTGCAAAGGAGGTCGATGGGGTGAGGAATTCCATTCCACATTTGATTTAAGTCCTTGGGTTATGGCCTCAACCGAGTGCCGTTTACAGGAGGCTGTAGATCTTTTAATGGTTGGACTGGATGCTGGCAATGGCCCCATGTCATTGTTGGTAATTGAGCAGCATTCAAAAATGTGCTTCAAGTGCAGGATGCTGTCAGACTCATGGCGGTGAAGTATAGCATCATTGGGAGTTGCAGCCAATCCATGCAAGGATACTGCAGGCACGTCTTGATTCACTGGAGAACCATGTCGGGGGAACATTTTCTCACTACCAACTGAAGTAAGCATTTCAGAGCATTCCCGATTCAACCTCTTGCAGTCACAAGCATGCACATTTGCATTTTCACATAAAGAAGAAGGAGGAGTGGGTGGGGAAGGAAGAACAATTGGTGAAGAATTGTTGACTCTTTGATTTGTCCTGGATTGTTTATCATTGAGGGCCACGGATGGCGATGTGGCCATATAAGCCAAGCCCAGCCCTCTGCGTTCCAGGCTGGAAGGCCATCGATGGGCCTGGAATGGGTAAATCTGCAAGAAGAAAAAAAATACAATTTTTTTGTTACACATGACACAATTTCATTGTCACCATTCCTAATCTTATTGTGGTGCTACCTTCTTGAAGGGAAGGAAATTCTGAAAATAAAGGCACAAAAATGAAAGTTATTGCAAACAATATCTGGGCTCATGGAAGAGCCAGGGATGATGGATGATGGAAGGCTAAATAACGACGTCGGGGTGATGGGGAAACAGTTGGACACAAACAAGAGGGTAAATAAACAGGTAAAGAGGACAGAAGAGAGATAAAATGGATTTAACCTACAGGTAAGAATAGTGGGTGGAGGGTGGGTTAATGGGGATATATCAGACCACATTGTGATGGATTACTATTGCCATCTCAAGAGTCCTGAAGGGAATAGTGGGGTTTGACCAACTCAGGGAGGCAGTTCCACAAACAGAAGGAAAGGTGCATAAAGGAGTGGAGGTAAGCAGCAAACCTAGATTTTAGGAGATGAATGAGGAGAGGGTCAAAGGAAGAAAGTGTGCAACCTCTCTTTTTCATTTGTGCCTCTTTTGTGACCTTATTTTGCTCGGACAGAGGATTAATGCCACCATCTCTTTTCTTCCCACAGCGGTTGGCATACCTCAATCAGAGATCTGTTGATTCCATCCATCGTTCTACCTGTCTGCCTATATATATATATATATATATATATATATATATATATATATATATATATATATATATATATATATATATATATATATATATATATATATATATATATATATATATATACATATACAGTTGCAGTTCTGGAAACTGCATCCTTCCAACACCAACATCAACCAACATACAGTGGTCCCCAGACAGTTATTTCATAAATGTTCGTTCAGATAGTCCTTTCCTTCTTGTCTCGTGGGTCGAACGGGACAGTGCGTTGTGTACATCTCATAGTTAGGTATGATTAAAAATCTGAACTCATTCCTATTCTTTCTTTTTCGCTATTCCTGAAGTAAATCCAAGCAAGGGGTCCTCATGAGGCTGGCAGGCACTCCGCTCGGACACCCATCGGTAAAACCAACAGCCGTGCCCTTCGCGTAAGAATGCATTCTCACAGAACACCAAAGGCAGCAGTAGAAGTCAACAATAAACGCCAGTGCTGCACGGAGCGCGTGCCCCCACAGCGCTGACCCCCCACAGCGCTGACCCCCCACCCACTGTTCAGGTGATCAGAGGTATAACCAACGCACCAAATGCTAACAACATACAATAAGTACGCACGAGGTGCATTCTTCTTCAATCCACTTATATCTATGCTCTTTCCTTCAATTAATGGCGCGGAACAGGGTTGGCACCGTGCACCCCACTGCCTCTAACTGCAAACACGATGCTTGATGACGAGCGGACCACGTGTACAGTGGTGGACCCACGTGCACTGTACCGGGATTGCTCGATGATGGGCGGACCCACGTGCTGACCACGTGTATGCAGGCGGACCCATGTGCACTGTACAGGGCATGCTCGATGGCAGGCGGACCCGCGCGCACTGTACGGGGCATGCTCGATGGCGGGCGGACCATCGCACTGACCACGTGTACAATGGCGGGCTCGTGCGCAGCCCGTGATACTTTATCATCGTGCAGAATGGGGCAAGAATAGCACACATCTTTGGTCAGGTCTGCGAATGGAGTTACAATGACACCTTACTGTCATCTTCGCTCACCATGACGGCCACAAATGTCTCCCGCGTATGGCAGATATCCTCCCACACCTCCGCCTCGATGCAGCTGCTACCAGGCAGAGGCATGCTGTGCGGCCAGATCGCTCAGGCCGTGTGGCGCACCACGGAGCAGCCAGATTGACCAGCGCCAACCACGGGTCACCAGGGCACGGCACGGGGTTTGGTGCAAGGCGATTCATATCACGAGGTTTGGTGCAAGGTGATTCATATCATGAGGTTCGGAGTGAGACGATTCCGCAGCTTGGAACCATCTTGCGGGAAGTGGAGTGGAGCCGCTTCCGGCCATCACAGCCGGGCTGCGCAGGGGCTGGGGCCAATCAAAGTGCCCAATTCGGGTGACAACACATCGCTTTGGGTCATCGTCCCCATCCCGCACCACGGGGTCTATAAAAGGACGGGTCGCTGAGCTGCTCGTGTCGTTCCTACCATCGTTTCTGCCCATCGCTCCTGTCTTCGTTCCTGTCAGCTCATCCTGGGCTTGTGGTCGTCTTTCCTGCGCTGCATTCCCGTCTGCTGGTGGATTTCAATTCCAGCTCCAGCTCCAGTTCCAGCTCCAGTTTGAGTGCCAGTTCGTGTCATCATTCCTGCTCACCGCACCTGTCTGCTCGTTCCTGTCGGTTCGTCCTGGGCTAGTGGTCGTCTTTCCTGCACTGCGCTCCTCGCTGCTGGTGGATTTCAGTTCCAGTTCCAGCCCCAGCTCCACTTCCTGTCGTCGTTTCTGCGCACCGCTCCTGTCTGCTCATCCTGGCCTGGGATTGACAACGTACCAACTCACCTGCTGTCTCCCCCTTCTTCACCACTTCATCCACTGCTCCTTCCTCATCCTCCCAATCAGAAATTTCTTCATACAACTCCAGTAAATTTGTGAAACATGATCTCCCTTTGGTAAATCGTGCTGACTACCTTAAATTGTTTATACAGTATGTATCCAAATGATCCCCATCTGATCCATAATTAACGTATTTTTTGGATGAAGTCAAGGTTCGTGGAAGAGCTAGTAGACTGAATAGATCAGGATGCAACAGAACAAAAGGAACAGCAAAAAGAGAGGGGGTGGGACACCAACAGCAGAGTTGAAGACCAACATAGAGGGAGACTTGGACAAACAATGGGTGTGGGAAGGAATGGAGGGTCGAGGACAATGCATGGGGTGGACAAGATAGATACAGAAGGAAACTCTTAGGAAGGAAAAACTCGAAATTTTGAACGAGGGGGGATTGTGTGTTGGGATGGGGGCTTAAGGGGGTAGTAAAGATCATGATTTTGGATTGGGGATGATCTGAGATGGTGAGGAACAGCTGTCGTGAAGACTGGGAGGAGATAATGAGATTGAAGATAATGTGGAAGCTGGTTCCACAGGCAGGAAAAAACAAAATAGGAACAAAAGGAAGAAATGCTCTCCTTCCATTCCTTCCTTCCCTTCCAATGGCACCACAGCTGACTCCACTCATGAGAAAGCTGAATGCCTCAATTCTGTGTTTGCTTCCAAATATGGTGTCCCCAACTTCTCACTCTCGGTACCCATCCTTTGCTGTCGTACCCAGAAGCTAGAGAAGCTTCTTTCAACACTCGACTGACTCCACTACTGGACCGAATGGCATCAACTCACGTGTCGTAATAACCTGCTCTGCTGCTGTTGCACATTTTCTTTCTGCCATTTTCACCCTGTCATTTGCACTTGATAATCTTCCATCAACCTACAGACCTATCAGCTTACTTCCAATCATCAGAAAGATAATGGAATCAATCATCACAGTTGATAGGAAATCCTTCCTTTTCTCCAATTTCATCTCAGATCATCAATTGAAATTCTGACCCAGTCACTCCACCTTGGACATGCTGCTTCTCCTCTTCCAACCATGTATGGAGACCCTCAATATCAGACATAAGATCAGGGCCATCTCTCTGGCCATATCTTGTGCTTTTGATCAAGTCTGGCATCTTGCCTTTCTCTCCAAACTCTCTGCCTATAGCATCTAAGGTCAACTCCACACTTTGCTTACTGATGTCCTTTATACTTGTGGCTAACATGTGGCACTCAACGGAATCCTTTCATCTCCTCTCCCTGTTAAGACTGGAGTGCCCCAAGGCAGTGTTCAGGGTTGAGTCCTATTGTTGTTCTTGATAAATGATCTCTCTGACTCTCTGGAAAATACTCTATCTATTCGCTGATAACTCTACCCTCTGCCATGACATTCCTCATATTTTAGATAGGAAGGCTACAGCCTATTCCCTCTCTTCAGACCTTTACAAAATCACAATGTGGTCAAGCACTTTTTTTTTTGTATACCTTGTCGAGGCTCGTATGAGAGCAAACACACAACACACAGCAAGGGGGGCATGAGACAAGCGGGGTGGGAGTGGAAAGGACAAAACAGTGGGGAACAGAAACATTAGGAGATCTGTGAAAGGGAGTGGGATGGGGTGGGGAACAGGGGTAAACAAGATGGACACCACAGGGACTTTCAGGAAGGAAAGTAGGGAATTTGAAGGAGGTGGGTTTTGGGTGGATTCACGGGGGTAGAAAAGATCAAGGTTTTGGATGGGGGATGATAAGAGGTGGTGGTGAACAGCTGTTTTGAAGGCCTGGAGGGAAGAATGGGATTGAACAGAGTGAGGGAGTTTATTCCAAAGGAGGAAAAAAAAGGGGAATGAAAGAGTGATGGGGAGCAGTGATTCGTGATTTTGGTAGTTTACCAGAAGGGGGTTGTTGGCGGACCTTGAGCATCCTGCGGAAATATGGTGGTGAGAAATCACAGACAGAGCGGGGGGGGGGAGACTGGAGAGGAGAAGGTAGAAGACAGAAAGACCACCAACCTGCCTGCGGTGAGAGTGAGAGGCCCAAAGACTCAGCCTCATCGCGGGAGACACTTGGAATGTCTTTCAATTCTGACAAATCTTACATTCTCACTAACTATCTCTGAAAGGGCCATTTGGCAAACCTGCCAAGATACTTTCTTTAAAATCCTGTTTGGGAAATTCAGTCATTCAAACTCCTGGGTCTATCAACCATGATTTTTCTTGGGCAAACCACATTTCAAAGTTGGCCTTGAAAGCCAGCCGCTGACTGGGCATCCTCTGTCAGACAAAGTGTTTTCTTGGCACACCTGAACTCCTATCCACATAAAAGGCATTCATCCGCAGCTTGGAGTTCTGCTATCCCCGCTGGGATGGCTCCCCTGTCTCACATCTTGCTCAGCTTGACACTATGGAAATGAAGGCCTTCAAGATCATTGGAATCCACCACACTGAAGCTGAGTCTATGGGTAAATCACTTTGCCATCACAGACAGGTCTGTGGTGTCTCTGTCTTCTACCACCTCCTTGCTGGTCTTGCTCCCTTTGTTCTTTTTGTGCTTTATCCCCCTCCCCAGGTTTCTGCAGGGCACATATGGAACACCATCAACCCCCTTCTGGTGAAACTCCATAAATTCAGGATCACCGTTCACCTCCACCCATTTGTTCCTCTTTTTCCTTCCTGTGGAATCAACTTCCACATTCTCTTCAATCTCATTCTTTCCTCCGGTCTTCAAGACAGCTGTTCACCGCCATGTCAAATCATCCCCAAACCAAAATAATGATCTTTTCTACACCCATTAAATCACCTACCATCCCTCCAAAAATTTTGTTTCTGTATCTACAGTATATTGTTCACCCCTTGCATTTTTCCCGATCCCTCATCGTTACTTGCATCCCTTCTTTGTCTGTCTCCATCTATTTTGCCTCTCAACCCAGCTGTTGGCATTTTCCCTTTCTCCTTCTGCTGTTCCATCTGTTATGCTGCCTCCTGTTTTATGTTCGAGCCCTTTCACGAGCCTCGACTCTGTGCACAAAAAAACAAACAAAATAATGTGTCGTCAAACATCAGGTAAAAGTGTGCAAATGCAGTTTCAATCAAGCTTAGTAAAGGTAAGATCTAAATGTAACAAGGTAGCATTATACTCGTACATTGAAAATTCATCTATCACTTACACTACAATACCTTTCATGCACATATCCTATGAGCAGGAGGAACAATAAAGACGAGTTATACTAGAAAAGGCTGACCGTTTGGTCCTTAGTTATTTGTGAATTGTGCAATTCCCATGAACTCACTAACATATTCACTACTTGTAAATCATAAATATGAAAGAGAAACCATTTCAAGATTTATTTAATGATAAATAGTATATTTTAAAAGCAATTGAAAAACTAGAAGGGCACTCGGTAGAGCGCATACCTCCGCCACGTAATGCCTGACGCACGAGACCCCATCGGGCCCATTACATTTTTGAAATATCATGCTATATATTGTTTTTGGTCCAATCTCTCAATGTTTTAGAATCACTTAGAAAATTAAATAATTATCGCGTCCAGATCTTCACCAAAATTGAATCAATTCGTCGTGGTCGCACACCCAACCTGTCCACCAAGTTTCATCCGAATATGTGCACAACTTTTTGAGATATCGTGCTATATATTAGTTTGGCCCGATCTCTCAATGACGAAAAAAATCACTTTAAAAATTGGCAGATCCAGATCCAGATTCAGATCTGCACCAAAATCTAAACAGTTAGTCCTTGTCACACACCCAACCTGCCCACCAAATTTCATCTGGATATGTCTCCAACTTTTTGAGATATCCAGCACATAGACAAACAGACAGACAGACAAACAAGAAAAAGACTCGTGCAGAGCACAATACTTGCAAAATCCACCCCCCTCTCCAAAGGTTTCCATGGATACATCAAATTGCCCATTTCATTATGATTAAAATCGACAATTTCAAAGTTCAGGTCAATCGGAAGAAAATTGACGATTTTTCAGATGAAATTTGACGATTTTCTAAGTTTGACCTTGAGTTGACCTTTTGACCTCAAAAGTAGTTGCTTTCCTAAATCATTGATGCAATATGCAAATCGTGTTCAACTTTCAAGTCAATCGGATGAAAAATGACGATATAAGAAATCTTCCCTCAAGATGATCTCTGACCTTTGACCTCAAAATGAATAGGCTTCTCAGTTGAAAGTACCTCTACAACTTCTTAAAGTTTCATGAAGGTCGGTTTTGAATTGTGATCTGTGGGCGATTGATAAACAGACAGACAGACAAAATCGACTGACCAATATACTTGGAAAAATCTTCGATTTTGCAAGTAACAAACAGACAGAGAAGGGTGAAAAAAATCACCTCCTTCACCTTCAAAGGTGGAAATAAAGTTTTTCTACAAACACCACAGACCATTGTGTCACTCCATTATGAATACAGAAAAGATGGGCAAACAAAACAGAGGATTAAACACGGAATGACGAGGATGGACTATATTTGTATTTTGAAATACAAAGCTCAAAAAAGCAACAAGAGGACCAGAATGAATGAACAGGCAAATAAAGATGAAATGTACATACAGTGGTGAGTGGCAAGAACAAATTATGAGCGGTACCCATTGATGGTGTGGTTAAAAATAAGGAAAATGATGAGGGAGCAAAAGAAAATTGAATCAGTAAGAGTGCAAAGGAGGAGTCAAAAAAAAAATATGAGAAACTGGAGATCAGAGGGAAACTTGGACGTCACAGTGTAACTTCAGAGTATGGATATACAGAAGCGATAGACAAAATGTCCACAAGTACAGTACGAGGACATTGACAATCCCCAGCACACTGAGGATGGCACGAAACACATCCCCGAGAGTGTTACTAATTGTTATGTTGCAATCATTTAACCATAAAAAAAACTTTTCGCCCCACCGTGTTTTCTCAACCAAACTCAATATCCACTTGTTGGGACTTCAAAGGAACAATAGTTGTATTCAACTGACGTTAGGGTACATAATGAGATTTATGTTTTTGATGATGAAAGCAGACACAACTCCACCCCTGGGAATGGCTCAAGATTCAATTGTAAATGATCCAGACAAGAAAAGGAAAGTTTAGCGCAAGAAGTAGAGGCATTGGTGACGAAGTGTTCAGAAAGGGATGAAGTAATCGTATATTTCAGATTTTTTGGTAAGCCCTACCTATCTTGACTATGCAAAAAATGCTCAATCCGACAATGGTGGCTCGAAAAAGTTTCAAATGTCGAAAATATGGAATATAATCCAAAAGGGAGGAACCTTACCGCAGTCGTGTGAAAAGGGTCTGAAGTATTACACCAGGGGGTTCAGATGGAAAAAGATGAAAACATGTTAACCCGAGTGGGAAGTACTTACGATGACCATTATCATCATGGGTGTTGTGACTGATGGTGCATGGTGCTGGGAGAACAAAGGTACACTCGGCTGATGAAATACAGACCACAACATCCCACCATTATCTGGTCCCACTTCCACGACACACATTTAACAAGGATTGCACAAAAATGCTGCTCTTGACTACAGAGTTCATGTAAATGTCAAATTTCACCTGAAAGGAAACATGTATTGGAGAGATTCAATTACAAACTTGTCGCTCAATGCATCATTACTGATGTGCACCTGTGCCACAAATGCTGTGACCTGACACATTTTCTACTTTTTTGAAGACTGGTATCAAAACTCAGGGAAGTGCTTAATTACAAAGTGCAAAAGGTCAAAACACTGGTTTGATTTAATGTGGAAGAAGAGATAAATGGGAAGTTCTGCCCACTGATTTACTCCGCTGATTTAGCCAACGTCCAACCCAAGGTTTTGGTCAGCCATAAGTAGATGAGTAGGCGTTGAGGGTGCAGTTCCCAAATGGGATCACCAAACCACCGGTAAGCAACACGGTTATATATATATATATATATATATATATATATATATATATATATATATATATATATATATATATATATATATATATATATATATATATATATATATATATATATATATATATATATTCTGGGAAAAATGCAAGCAGTGTTTTCGCACACGACCCGATCGACTCCTGAAGGCCAATTATCAAATTTTAACTTTTCAATCATTTTTTTTATCCGAACATAGCCCTTGACCTTCGTCGGGATGAAAGAAGAGGCTATGCAAAGTTTGGTTGCACTGGCTTCTGCAGGATGCGAATGCATACATGAAAAAACAAACAAACACACAAACACTCATCCTTGTGTGTGGGTATATTTTTCGGCCGACCATCCTGTACTATAGTTATTTGGCTCCTGAAACACATTTCAATCACGTAAAAATATAAATATAAAATAAATATCAGTGGAGGCTTCAAGGTTGCTGAGTAAACACTTGCAAAGGTTGAAGGAGCTTTGCCACACCGCTTTGTCTCTTTGAACATGTTAAAAGAACCACAATGTTTAAAATGTGCAACGGTCAGCCGACATCCCAAAGTTATACTTAATAAAACAACTCCACTATAACTTGGAAGAGCAACTGAGTGCTCATGTCCACAGACAATAACCTACCACTGAACATGCACTTGATCAGAAGAAGAACTGTTGGAATATTTTGGCAGATCCGAAAGGGTTAAAAAAAAAAACTCTCAGCCAAACATATACTCCTCTCAAAAAAGTTTAACTAATAGCTTTTCAACTGTAAAATAAACCATCGATTCACAGGTCAGAAATTTCTGAGTCACGCACATACAAACCCATGACTATTGAAGAAAGAAGTCCAATCAGGAAATTGGATGAACAACATGTAACGTTTCAACGATTCATATCTGAAATGAGCTATCCTGGACATCCACGAACAATTCACATCTCCCGCAGAATCTGAGCACATGGCTGCTCAAGGACCATGTCAATCCATCTATTCCATCCATTGGGACCATACTCTGTGAAGAGTGTTGGTGCTGCCGAAGCAATCTCCTTGGCTATTGGGTACAATCCTGGACAGGTCGCCACTCCGACACAGGATACCAGCAAGCTGGTACTCATTTTGCCGACCTCGGAAGGATGACAGGCAGAGTCAACCCCACCTGGTATTAATTCAACAGCCAAGTGGGATTGGAACTCAGGATCCTAGGATCCCAAGCCCACCACCCTAACCATTAAGCCAACACCAGGCATACCATGTTAATACCCACCATAAATTGGTCACGCAGTTCGTTGGAATGTTTCAGATTGACTTGAGGCATAATTGAACACCAAATGAGTTCTCTATCATCATTGAGGGGGTTTGAGGTTTGATAGGAGGGGTGTGATTCAGACTGATGGACTTTCTCAGTAAAATATTCATCGCAGTGCCATTATTCGGGCACTAACACAAGGTATTGTCAGAATTGCCAGTTCATGAAGGGACATCATTTACATCGCTGAAGGATGACAAACCCTCATGAGATCGTTATCTTGTCATCTTTGCAATAAGAAACTGCTTTTAAAAAGCAACGTCTCAAGAGAATGACTGTGAAGGGAAATCAAAAATTGAATTTCAACCCATGACAGTTTGGAGAAAGCTTCATGCCAACAGTGTATAAGACCACTACTGGTACTCTCATCACTCAGACATCGTACAATAAATTGGGATAGCAACACATGCAATGCATGCCAAAAACTTCACAACTAGAGAGTGAACCGATGGTACCATGGCATTTTCACTGATGGGTCTACAGTAGAATCAGCCTCGATTTCAACGATGGCTGCAACAAAGTCTGCAGACATTATAGGAAGTGATTTGATAGTTGTACTCTCAGACAGCAAGAACAAGGCTCCAACTTTATCTTTATGGAGGACATCACCTGTTCTCATTGTGCATATGTCGTCAACACACGTTGCACTTCAAGACCAGCGTAGCGTTGACATCACTCACATAAACTGGCCTGTATGATTTCCAGATTAAAATCCCATTGAACAAGCTTGGGACAAAATAATGAGGCATGTTTGTGGTCGTCAAGTCGACCTACCGTGTCTCTTCGACAAAATCAGATGATCCAGCACAATTCTTCAAGCAAGACCACCTGATTTTGTCTACTATGAGGTGTATAAGCTTGTATCGTGTTCAATGATGGTTACACCATTCCTGCGATCATTTGTAGACCGGCATCATTGTCAATTTGTCAATTTCAGACGTTGATGTTTTTTCATAACACCTTCATGTTGGCTTCTGCTGACATCGTATTTGCTTAACGAATGTGAAGATCTATGTGATGGTCATCAAATTCCAGAATATGAACCCGTTTCATTGTCGCA
This sequence comes from Eptatretus burgeri, assembly GCF_056783735.1. Lineage (NCBI taxonomy): Eukaryota > Metazoa > Chordata > Myxini > Myxiniformes > Myxinidae > Eptatretus > Eptatretus burgeri. Next base: position 119,554,749 of record NC_140965.1, on the reverse strand, counting down.
TTAAAACAATAGGGGCCTCAAAAGATGTTACTTTATTTATTTTGACAAACAAAACACGTTCACACCATGCATGTTTCAAATGTATGTTCAGATGAGAACTTCTTCAACCACTGACCACCCCTCTCCCCCACCCCACCCCCCCAGCCCCCTCATATCTAACTAAATGTACTACAAAGGTGTTAATGACAATTACACCTGATTAGAAATGAAATAAACGTTTGTGGATAAATGTTTGCATACTTACATGTTATCTTCACGATATTGGTCAAGTATGCATGTGTGCGTTAATCATACATACTTATAAGAGTTGACTGTAGAAATGGTTTTCAAAGAAAGGTTTTGAAAAAATGAGTGAAATCACAACTCACAAAGGTGAAAGTCACCTTGACAAGCCACAAATCTCCACCAGCCTAAGCTTCTAATTATCAAGAAAGGACCATCGTCACATCAACATCGTCATATTGTGAGATGTGATAAAAGTAAATGGGAAGGATGCTATCTGTAAAGAATAGTCAAATGGAATATCAAACACCAGGTTACAAACAACTTTATGGCAGGAAAATTTTTTTTCTGTGTCACCAGGGGCAAAAAGCAATCATAATAGGCTTTGCTCTTATATGAGCCATATTCCAAATTACTTAATTTGCTCAATTCCACCAAAATCACCGGAGTGCCTTCAGGAAGCTCAAGAACAAAAGCGATCTGCAACACGCGAGACGACGGGCAATGCGGCACTGATTTCATTACGTGTGCACAAATGGGCCCACAAAACAAAATCACAAAAATTGAAGTCTGTGTTTTCTTCCATGTTGAGGATAATGACTTTCTATAATGTTCAATTGTAATTTCACTTCCTGGAAAAAGGTTAAAATCCAATTTTAGCTTCCTGGCTGGCTTTTCATGTGTGTTAAAGATCTAGAGATTAAAAAGGTGTAAAAAAAAAAAAAAATTGAAACAGGAATTACTGAATCACATTGACAGGCATGCTGGACAAATTGGGCATCTGCACAGGAGAGCATGCACGCATGCAAAACATGCAAGTCATTAATAAAATGTTTCTGCTGTAACTCTCCAACAAACAGCTTACCCGGTGATAATGAACAACATATGTCCAGCAAAGGTGATTTTATCAAGAGTTTATAAAAAAATATATAACGGGGGAAGGGTCAACACAACCTTTATGATTAGTTCCATGCAGATGGCACGATATAGCATGCCACACACAAGCAAAAAACGAGCAAATCAAAGAGATAAATGAAGACAGGGGTAGAAAAGGATAAGCAACAACATTGTGGCAATGCCACACAGCCGCATACACTCACTGGCCTTGTCCGTGCGCATAGCACGGACTGTTCGTACTGGTAAAAGGGACCTGCGGAGAGGTGGAGGTTTCTTGTGGTGCGAGAGGAGAAAAAAGAAACAAGAACAAAGAAAACAACCGAAGGGAAGAAGCCAAAGAATATGAGGGATGATGAAGAGTAGAGAAGGGGCAGGAGGGCAGTATGGGGAGGGAGGAGATGACAAGAGAGAGAGAGAGAGAGAGAGAGAGAGAGAGAGAGAGAGAGAGAGAGAGAGAGAGAGAGAGAGAGAGAGAGAGAGAGAGAGAGAGAGAGAGAGAGAGAGATAATAGAAAATGAAACCAATGGAGAGAGAGAGCATGAGTGAAGACAGGGGAGGAGTGGGAGAAGAGTGAAAGCCAATGGATTAGAGTGAGAGGAACAGTTACAAGTAGGCTTCCATAAAAAAATATCTGTTTTCTCTATTACTCCCATTATACTGCAGAAGTACAGTCCTGCCCATCATTAGGCCTTAACGAAGCAATGCATCACTGTTAGTAAAACAATAATTCAGTGGATTCCAAAGGAATGGAATATGAATATATTTCTGCCTGTTACTCAATGATCGTTTCTTCTTAACAATTGTATATTCCCGAGGTCCTAATTATTGCCGGGTGGAGTGTGTTTCTCCTGGTTGTGTCAGAAGTTGTAATAAGAAGCTGAAAAAGCACACTACGGCAGTGAGAGCTGTCAGGGAGACAGCCTTCCTGTTTGTGCATCATTTCGTGCTTCATTTCAGGCCACAGGGTTATGATGACTTGCAACAAGAAGACAAATTATTCCCCGAATAGTACTCTCGTATCCCCGTAAACATGCTGTACTTTGCCTGCAAATCAGTTGTGATATTACAGGCTGATTGGCAGCCCACGATGTCGTTCATGTTTAATGCCAACAAACATATCCTCTTTTTCATGTCATGGTCACCTTCAAAAACAAGTGTTGGAAGGTACATTTCTTTTCATGCAATATGATAAAGTTAAATATCATCTTTCATGTTGTAATATATTTGGCTGACAGGATGACCTATGGGACGCACACTAGTCTCAAAGCTGTCTCGCTTGGGTCTGAATCCCAATCCAGCTATAAACTGTCATCCCGGTGTTTCACAGGCAGGTTGATAAATCAATGTGTGTGCCGTCCCTTGGAAGGACGTTAAACTGGGCGTCCCATCTGCAGACATTAGTTGGTGGTCGTTAAATATCTCATGGCGTTCTTCGTAAAGAGTAGGCGAGCCATCGCTGGCACCATGGCCAGATTTCAAATTCCTGCCGTAACTAGTCAAACGTCAGACCTGGCCACTGGTTCATGAAAGACCTGGGCCAAGATTCCCCCAGCCAACTCCACAAGTGGGGACAGAAGAAGAAGAAGATGAAGAAAAGGAAGAAAAGAAAGAAAAGGAAACAAGAAAAGGAAACAAGAAAAGGAAAAAAGAAGAAAGAAGGAAGAAGAAGAAAAAGAATAAATTGTGACTTGTTTGATACAAAGAAGAACATTTCTTATGAAAGAATGCCTAACCAAGAAGAAAAATAAATGAAGATATAAATTATGTGACAGGAAGTGGTATGAGAAACTTAATCAGATGGCTGGGATTAACAGACTCCAGAGCAGGACCTTCAAAAAACTACGGCTTACCGATGAGGTGGCGTCATCTGTTTGGCAAGCTCTTTCCACTCTGCCATCACAGCCCAAAATGGTACCCTGCAGTCCTCTCTCGTCCTGGTAAAGCAAACAGGATTACACACACGCTGAGCACAATCGCACACACAAGATTCGACGACTCCCATGGTTGAAATGTCAACTCAATGGCAGAGACAGAAAGACATCAGCAAAATTCCCAGGGCATTCCTCCCCCCGGAACGGAAGGATCTTCCGGTGGAAGGATCCAAAAATCATAAACTGGGTTGCTTTTCGCTGTGAACGACATTTTCGAGATATTTTGCATGTCCGACCATCGTGCACAAATGGAGACAATGTCAGCATCATTACAGGTGGTACCTCGGACTGGCATATTACCTCAGTTGGAAACCAAACAGTTTCTTCCATTTCAAAGAGCAGTGCCAGAGTGAAAATTTCACATGGTGTGTCTTGTAGCTAGGAATCTATCTTTTCTCCAAACATCCACAACAAAACGCTCACCACCTGCCAAAATGGCATGCCTGTGCAATGCCCTAATGGCATGCCACGTTATGATGCCAACGATGCGCAAAAGGCAGTACGATGCAATCCCAGGTACAATCAGCTACCTGTGATCGGTATTTCGAGTTACCACGGCCGTGTGAACAGCAATATAATTTCATTCTTACAAGTTGTTGCTGCATTTTGCAGATGATTTTGTCTTGCTCACGGACTCGCTCGTTCAACCTCGATATTTCGCCCAGTAGGAGAGCCTACGATAGGTAGGGAGGTGGCTTTCAGATGTTGCAAAACACACACTTCATTTTTAATTACAATTCGTTCTTTAAATTAGGGAATGCTTATTCTTAAAGGAAAAAAAAAAATACAAAGATGCATGGTGGAGCAAAGAGATGATGGGAAAGGCTCAAAAAAGGGTATGTACCAATAGGTCACCAGGAACCTGATAGAGATATCAGGCAAACAAGAAACATTATGATGATGCAATCAGAGAGCGATAAATGATAGCTCATTTAGTCATACATCAGTGGGGAAGAGGAAGACATGGATAGGATCAGGTTTATGAGCCAATGCTTATCTTACCAGAATTCAGCAACAAAGTCCCCATGCTGGTGACATCATTAACTACAACGCACTCGGTAGAGCACATACAGTACCTTCACCTCATCATGCCTGATCCACGAGAACATATCTGGCCCAATACATTTTTGAAATATCATGCTATACAGTACAACGTCGTTTTTGGTCCTATCTCTCAATGGTGAAGGATCACTTTAAAAATTAAATAATCCTCGTATCTGGATCCTGATTCAGATCGTCACAAAAATAGAAACAATTCTTCCTTGCCACACACTCAACATGTCCACCAAGTTTCATCCGAATCTGTTCACAACTTTTTGACATATCGGGCTATATATCGGGCCAAGGCAGCGCAGATACACATAGGGGATTTAAAAAAAAACCAAAATTTGAACAAAATAATTAATTGTCTGCGAAGCACCAGAACCCGACACACCAAAAATAAACTTACGATGAAGGTGTACATCTAATATATAAACATAAAATACTGTTGTGAAAATTACTTAGGGGTTAATTATGTGATAGTTATATCCTAATGAGTGTCAGCATAAGTGTCTGAAGACCTGATTTAGTAAAAAGCAGAACCGTGTGTATTGTTAGATCCCGTCACCCTTTATCCTCGCGTCTGTCTTTTTCTCCCATTCGTGTTAAATCTTTAAATCACCCTCATTCTACTTTCACACTTAAATCATACTCACCAATGGCTGTTGCAAGTGTGTTACTACTTGTGTAGTTAAAAAAGAGAAACAGGTTAGTGCATCTTGTACTATCGTTTGTTTCTGACTCATAGAATTCTATCATTTTGAATGCCCCTTATACAATGGCCTCCTCTGTAAATCCATCGAGATCTTCAAATCGCAATTTCTATCTAATCTCACCATCTTCACCATCAATCACCAATCTCTCTCTGTAGGATGGCACACTCATCGATGTAATGCGCGGTCTGCAAACTGCAAACTTCTACCACAGTCGAAGTTTATGTTTGGGTTAGGAAGAGACCACAGACAACACAGATCAAAGGGAAGTTGGCTTCCCCTGAGATGTCCTATCAAATGGAAAGGTTCAAGTGATTCGTTGTTTGGGATTCCGCGAAGGAGAAACCAGCATCACATGTAATCCACTATCTCGACAGTGCTGTTTTGCAAGGTCTTCCCCTCTCTCTTCTCCTCTCTCTTCCTCTCTCTCACACACACACACACACACACACACACACACACACACACACACACACACACACACACACACACACACACACACACACACACACACACACACACACACACACACACACACACACACACACACACACACACGAATCACCCTGCCCGTGAAACACTGAGATGACAGTTCATAGCTGGGTTGAAATTCAAACCCAGGTGACACAGTTAAGAGACTAGAGTGTGCACCCATAGTCCGTCATGTCAGCCATATGTCACAACATGAAAGGATTCATTTTCCATCAAGATAATGATCCAAAACGCACTTCCAATATAATAAAACAGTATTTGGAGAACAAAGTTACACTTGGTGTGCTCCAAGTGTTAGAATGGCCACTGCGGAGTCCTGACCTGAGTGCCATGAAATTGTCACCATTGGCGATTATGACGTCATAGGGCATGTGGTGTGGCAGCCATGTTGGAAAAACGGAAAAAAAAAAAAAACTTTGGACCTCTATCTCTGAAACTGTACCAAGGAAAAAACTGAAACTTGGCAAAGAGCAAGTACTCCTCATGGGGAATAAGTGAGATATTTTTATGACGTCATAGGTGACTTCGTTATGACGTCATAATTGCATATGTAGAACGCAACATCTTATTAGTATGAAACTTTTTGAGGGATATCTAAGGATAAAATGGTCCACAAATTTTTTTTGATGACATCATCGGTCATGTGATTCTGCAGCAATAATGGTTTTTGGGGGGTTTTTTTAAACCTTAAAAAATCCTCTCCTCTGAAATGGCTGAACAGATGGAGGCGAAACTTTACACATATGACCGCCTATCCATGAGGAACAAAAGGTTCACACATATGACATCATAGATCACATGGCTTGACAGCCATATTGGATTTAACCGAAAACATAAAAAAATCTTCTTCTCCAGAACAGCCAGACACATTGAGGGGAAACTTCACGTAAATGTTCCCAAAGGGCATGCGTGTACAGGGTTGTTAAGGAATAATTGAGAAATCACACGGTTTGGCAGCCACATTTGACTTATGAAAAATATTAAATAATGTGTTTTGTGGAACAGTTTAATCAATTGATGTGAAACTTCAGACTTGTGATCTAGTAATGATGGGAAATACATGTTTTAAATTTCAACTTGATCAGCCACATGGTCTGGCATGTGTGTCCTATTCCACATCACTACTAGATCACAGAAATTGTGAACTAATATTCCGCATCACGTCAACTTTCTGCATGCTGTGGAAACTAAGGCATTTAGGATCATTGGCATCTCCTGCAATGAGGCTGAGTCTTTGGGCCTCTCACTATCTCACCACAGGTAGGTCAGTAGTCCTTCAGTCTTCTACCATCTCCTCTCCTGTCTCCACCACC
>NC_140965.1:119503140-119543140 GCF_056783735.1 Eptatretus burgeri | reverse complement strand
GAGAGTGGGCGGTGGGGGAGAAGCGAGAGTGGAGGGGCGGTGGGGGAGAGCGAGAGTGGGCGGTGGGGAGAGCGAGAGTGGGCGGTGGGGGAGAGAGCGAGAGTGGGCGGTGCAGGGGGAGGAGAAACGAGAGTGGGCGGTGGGGGAGAGCGAGAGTGGGCGGTGGGGGAGAGCGAGAGTGGGCGGTGGGGGAGAGCGAGAGTGGGCGGTGGGGAGAGACGAGTGGGCGGTCAGGGGAGGAGGAAGCCGAGAGTGGGCGTGATTGGGGAAAGAGAAACGAGAGTGGGCGGTGGTCGAAGAAAAAGAAGTCGAGAGTCGAGGAAAATAAAAGTCGGTGGGGGAGGGCGAGAAATAAGTCGTAGGTGGGCGGTGGGGGAAAGAAGTCAATGATCGAGTGAAGAAAGCAAGAAATCGTAATCGGGGAGAAAATAAAAGTAAATAGTCGAAATAAGAAGTGGGCGTAGTCTCGAGAAGAAAACAAAAATCGGGCGAGAAATAAAGTGGGCGTAGTCGAGGAAAATAAAGTCGTAGTCGAGAGCGTAGTCGAGGAAAATAAATCGTAATCGAGAAAATAAATCGTAATTAGGAAAATGAAGTCGTAGTCGAGAGAAATGGGCGTAGTGGGGAGAGAGCGAGAAGTGGGCGTAGTCGGGGGAGAGAGTCGTAGTCGAGGAAAGCAAAATCGTAGTCGAGGAAAGAAAAGAAGGGCGGGGGTGGGCGGTGGGGAGAGCGAGGAGTGGGCGGTGGGGGAGAGCGAGAGTGGGCGGTGGGGGAGAGCGAGAGTGGGCGGTGGGGGAGAGCGAGAGTGGGCGGTGGGGGAGAGCGAGAGTGGGCGGTGGGGGAGAGCGAGAGTGGGCGGGGGGGGAGAGGGAGAGTGGGAGGAGGGGGAGAGCGAGAGTGGGGGGTGGGGGAGAGAGAGAGAGGGCGGTGGGGGGGAGAGAGTGAGCGGTGGGGGGAGAGGGGAGAGAGTGGGCGGTGGGGAGAGCGAAGTGGGGCGGTGAAGGGGAAGAGCCCGAAGTGGGCGGTGGGGGCAGAAGAGTGGGCGGTGGGGGAGAGAGAGAGTGGGCGGTGGCCGAAGCCGAGAGAGAGAGAGAGAGTGGGCGGTGGAGTGGCGAGAGAAGTGGGCGGTGGCCGGCGAGAGAGTAGTGGGCGGTGGGGAGAGAGACGAAGTGGGCGGTAAGGGGAGAGCCGAGAGTGGGCGGTGGCGGGGAAAACGAGAGTGGGGCGGTGGGCGGGGCGGAGGTGGGCGGTGGGCGAGGAGCGAGAGCGAGAGTGGGCGGTGGGCGGGCGAGAGAGAGGTGGGCCGTGGGGCGAGGCCGAGAGTGGGCGGTGGGCGGAGAGCGGGGAGTGGGCGGTGGGCGGCCCGAGAGTGGGCGGTGGGGCGAGGGAGCGAGTGGGGCGGTGGGCGAGAGCGAGAGTGGAGCGGTGGGCGAGAGCGGGTGGGGCGGTGGGGAGAGCGAGAGTGGGCGGTGGGGAGAGAGAGTGGGCGGTGAGGGGGAGCGAGAGTGGGCGGTGGGGGGAGAGAGAGAGTGGGCCGTGGGGAAGCGAGGGGGGTGGGCGGTGGGGGGAGAGAGAGAGTGGGCGGTGGCGGGAGAGAGAGTGGGGGGCGGTGGGGGAGAGAGAAGTGGCGGTGGGGGAAGGGAGTGAAGCCGGTGGGGAGAGAGAGAAGTGGGCGGTGGGGGGAAGAAAGAAAGAAAATGAGGTGGGCGGTGGGGAGAGAGAGAGAGTGGGCTGTGGGGGAGTCAGCGAGAGTGGGGCGGTGGCGAGAGCGAGAGTGGGCGGTGGGCGAGAGAGGCCGAGAGTGGGCGGTGGAGAGAGAGAGAGGGCGGTGGGGGAGAGAGAGAGAGGGCGGTGGGGGAGAGAGAGAGAGGGCGGTGGGGGAGAGAGAGTGGGCGGTGGGCGAGAGCGAGAGTGGGCGGTGGGCGAGAGCGAGAGTGGGCGGTGGGCGAGAGCGAGAGTGGGCGGTGGGCGAGAGCGAGAGTGGGCGGTGGGCGAGAGCGAGAGTGGGCGGTGGGCGAGAGCGAGAGTGGGCGGTGGGCGAGAGCGAGAGTGGGCGGTGGGCGAGCCGAGAGTGGGCGGTGAAGTCAGCGGGGAGTGGGCGGTGGGGCGGGCGAGAGTGGGGCGTAGTGGGCGGGCGAGAGTGGGGGCGTAGTGGCGGCGAAAGTGGCGGTAAGCGGCGAAAGTGGCGTTGACGCGGCGAAAGTAAGAAAGTGGCGGCATGAAATGGTGATGGCGGCGAAAGTGGCGGTGGCGGCAATGGCGGTGGCGGCGAAAGTGGCAGTGGCGGCAGTAGCGGTGGCGGCGTAAAGTGGCGGTGGCGGCGTAAAAGTGGCGATGGCGTAGTCATGAAGATAAGTGGCGTAATGGCGGCGTAAAGTGAAGTCGGTAGTCGTAAGCGAAAGTGAAAGTCGATGGCGGCAGTCGAGCGGTGGCGTAGTCGAGAGAATAGTCGGCCCAGTGGCGAGCAGATAGCGATGGCGGCAGTGGCGTAGTGGCGAGCGAAGTGGCGTAGTCGAAAGCAAAAAAGTGGCGTAGTCGAGAAGTGAAAGTCGTAAGTCGATGAAGAAGTCGGTAAGCGATACAAAGGAAGAAGTCGTGATTAAAGCGATGAAGAGTGGCGTGATGGGGAGGAAGAAAAGTCGTGAAGCGGTAGAGAAAAAAGTAAGCGTGATTAGAGAAAAGTAAGCGGTGAAAGAAAAGTGGCACGTGATGGGGGAAGAAAAAAGAAAGTCGAAAGTCGGTAAAGAGAAAGAAGTAGAAGTCGGTAAAAGAGAAAGTGGCGTAGTCGCGAGAGAAGAAAGAAATCGTAAGCGGTAAAGGGGAAAGAATCCGTAAGTCGGTGAGAAGAAATGAAAGTGGCGGTAGTCATGAAAGAAAAGTCAGAAAGCGGTAGAAAAAGTGGCGGTGAGGAAAGCGAAAGTGGCGGTAAGCGGCGAAAGTAAGAAATCCGCGGTCAAGCGGCGTAAAAGTGAAAGCGTGGCGGCGGTAAGCATTAATGCGGCGTAAGAAGTAAGCGTGGCGAAGTCATGAAAGTGGCGTAGTGGCGTAAAAAGCAGAAAGTCGTAGTCGATGGCAACGAAAGTGGCGTAGTGGCGTAGACAGCGAAAGTGGCGTAGTGGCGTAAGCGAAAGTAAGCAGTAAGTCGAGAAGCGAAAGTGAAAGTCGTAGTAAACGAGGAAAGCCGAAGTGAAAGCGGTAAGCGAAAGACGAGTAAGCGTGAAAACGAAAGTAAGCGGTAAAAGCGAAGTAAGCGGTAAAGAAAACGGTGGGTGGGGGGGAGAGAGAGTGGGCCGTGGGGGGGGGGAGAGAGAGGGGGTGGGCGGTGGGGGAGAGAGAGAGACAGAGCGCGGTGGGGGGGGGAGAGAGAGAGAGAGTGGGCGGTGGGGGAGAGAGAGTGAGGCGGTGGGGGGGAGAAGAGAGTGGGCGGTGGGGGGAGAGAGAGTGGGCGGTGGGGGAGAGAGAGTGGGGCGGTGGGGGAGAGCGAGAGGTGGGCGGTGGGGCGAGAAGCGAGAGAGTGGGCGGTGGGCGAGCGAGCCGAGAGTGATGGGGGACGAGAGAAAGGGGTGGGGGAGAGAGAGAGAGGGCGGTGGGGGAGAGAGAGAGAGAGAGAGGGCGGTGGGGAGAGAGAGAGAGGGCGGTGGGGGAGAGAGAGAAGAGAGAAAGGGCGGTGGGGAGTCATGAAAATAAGAAGACAGGGCGTAGTGGGCGTAGAGAGCGAGAGTGGGCGGTGGGCGAGAGCGAAAGAAAGAAATAGTGGGCGGTGGGGGAGAGAGAGAGAGACGAGGCGGTGGGGGAGAGAGAGAGAGAGGGCGGTGGGGGAGAGGAGGAGAGAGAGAGAGTAGGCGGTGGGGGAGAGAGAGGGCGGTGGGGGAGAGAAAGTGGGCGGTGAGTCGTAGAGCGAGAGTGGGGCGTAGTGGCGTAGAGAGAGAGAGAGAGTCAGAGAGAGAGAGAGAGAGTGAGTCGTAGAGCGAGCGAGAGAAGAAATGGGCGGTGGGCGAGAGCGAGCCAGTGGGCGGTGGGCGAGAGCGAGAGAAATGGGCGGTGGGCGAGAGCGAGCCAGAGCGGTAAGCGAAGCGATGGCAGTGAAGCGGCAGAAATGGCGTAGTGGCGGCGTAAACAAGTGAAAGCGGTAAGTCGAAGAAGCAGAAAGTGGCGTAATCATGAAAAACAAGTCATGAATCGTAAAGTGAAAGTCGATGGCGGCATGTAAGCGATCGTAGTCGTAAAGCCGAAAAATGGCGGTAAGTCGGCAAGCAGAAGTGGCGGTAAGCGGCGTAAAAAAAATGGCGGTAACGGCAATGGCGGTAAGTCGGCAATGGCAGAAATGGCGGCAATGGCGATGATAAGCGGCAATGGCAATGGCGGCAATGGCGGTAGCGGCAAGCAGAAGTAGTCGGTAAGCGGCAATGGCGGTAAGCGGCAGTAAGCGGTAGTCGGCAATGGCAATGGCAACAGTAAGCGATGGCGGCAATGGCGATGGCGGCAATGGCATGAAATAAGCGGCAATGGCAATGGCATACAGTAAGCGTGGCGGCGAAAGTAAGTCGATGGCGGCAGTGGCGGTAAGCGGCAGTAGAAAGCATTAGCGAATCATGTAAGCGGTAAGCGGCAAATAAGAAGCGATGGCAACGGCAGATGGCGGTAAAGCGGCGAAAGTAGCGAAAGTCGTAATGGCAGCGAAAATGGCAGTGGCGGCAGTAAGCGTGGCAGTCGTAAGAAGTGACGATGGCGGCAGTAGCGTAATGGCGGCAAAAGTGAAGTCGTAGTCAGTAAAATGAAGTCGTAATGGCGGCAATGAAAGCGTGAAAGTCAGTAAGTCGTGAAAGCTAAGAAATGGCGTAAGTGAAAAAAAGCAGTAAGCGGTAAATCAGCGAATCAGTAAGCGGTAAGCGGCGAAAGTGGCGATAGCGAAAGTAAGCGAAATGGCGTAAAAGTAAGCGTAATGGCATGAAAACGTTGAAATCGTAAGCGTGGCGAGCAATAAAGTGATCGGTAGTCGAGCGAAAGCTCAGCGATAGTCGAGAAATAAGAAATCAATAGTCGATGGCAACAATAGAAAGCGATAGTCATGAAAGCGAAAGTAAGCGGTAAGTCGGCGAAAGTAAGCCGGTAAGCAGTCAATAGTCGAAAGTATAGCAGTAAGCAGTCATAACGAAATAGAAATCGAGTATGGCATGAAATAAGCGAAAGCGAATCAGTAAGCGATGAGAAGAAGCAGTAAGCAGTAGAAATACTAGAGTAAGCGGTAGAAGTCAGCAATCGTAAACGATAGCGGTCATGAATCGTAAGCGAGAAGTGGGCGGTGGGGGAGAGAGAGAGAGAGAAACGGGAAGGGTGTGGGCGAGAGAGAGAGCCCGAGTGGGCGGTGGGGGAGGAAGCCGAGAGTGGGCGGTGGGAGAGAGCGAGAGTGGGCGGGTGGGGGGAGGAGGGCGAGAGTGGGCGGTGGGGGGAGGAAGCTTGGTGGGCGGTGGGGGAGAGAGTGGCGGTGGGGGGAGAGAGTGGCGGTGGGGGAGAGAGGGTGGGCCGGTGGGGAGAGAGCGAGAGTGGGCGGTGGGGGGAGGAGAGAGAGTGGGCCGGTGGGGGAGAGCGAGGGAGTGGGCCGGTGGGGAGAGAGAGGGTGGCCGGTGGGGGGGAGAGAGAAGTGGCCGGTGGGGGAGAGAGAGAGTGGCCGGTGGGGGGAGAGAGAGAGTGGCCGGTGGGGGGAGAGAGAGTGGCCGGTGGGGGGGAGAGGAAGGTGGCCGGTGGGGGAGAGGAAGAAAGTGGCACGGTGGGGGAGAGAGAGTGACGGCCGGTGGGGGGAGAAGAGAGTGGCCGGTGGGGGAGAAAGTCGCCGGTGGGGAGAGAGGGGTGGGCCGGTGGGGGAGAGGCGAGAGTGGGCGGTGGGGGAGCGAGAGTGGGCCGGTGGGGGAGAGCGAGAGTGGGCCGGTGGGGGGAGAGAGCGAGAGTGAGCCGGTGGGGAGAGCGAGAGAGTGGGCCGGTGGGGGAGAGAGGGCGAGAGTGGGCGGTGGGGGAGAGCGAGAGTGGGCGGTGGGGGGAGAGGCCGAGTGGGCGGTGGGGGAGAGAAGCGAGAGAGTGGAGGCGGTGGGGGAGAGCGAGAGTGGGCGGTGAGGGAGGGCGAGAGTGGGCGGTGGGGAGAGGCGAGAGTGGGCGGTGGGAGGAGAAGCCGAGAGTGGGGCGGTGGGGGAGAGCGAGAGTGGGCGGTGGGGGAGAAGGCGAGAGTGGGCGGTGGGGGGAGAAACGCGAGAGTGGGCGGTGGGGAGAGCGAAGCCGAGAGAGTGGGCGGTGGGGGAGAGGCGAGAGTGGGGCGGGGGGTGGGGGAAGAGCGAGAGGTGGGGCGGTGGGGAGAGCGAGAGTGGGCGGTGGGGAGAGGCCGAGAGTGGGCGGTGGGGAGAGGCCGAGAGTGGGCGGTGGGGGAGCGAGAGTGGGGCGGTGGGGGAGAGCGAGAGTGGGCCCGGTGGGGGAGAGGCGAGAGTGGGCGGTGGGGGAGAGGGGCGAGAGTGGGGCGGTGGTGGGAGAGAGCGAGAGTGGGCGGTGGGGAGGGCGAGAGTGGGCGGTGGGGGAGAGGGCGAGTGGGCGGTGGGGGAAGAGCGAGAGTGGGCGGTGGGGTGGGGCGAGAGGGGTGGGCGGTGGGGTAGAAGCGAGAGTGGGCCGGTGGGGTAGGAAGGCGTGAGGGGGGTGGGCATTGGGCGAGAGGGCCGAGAGTCGGGGCCGGTGGGCGAGAGCGAGAGTGGGCGGGGGGTGGGCGAGAGCGAGAGTGGGCGGTGGGCGAGAGCGGGCGAAGGTGGGCGGTGGGCGGAGCGGGGGTGGCCGGTGGGGTGAGAGCGAGAGTGGGGCGGTGGGCGTAGAGACCGAGAGTGGGCGGTGGGCGTAGAGCGAAACGGGTGTGGGCTGTGGGGCAGAGCGAGTGGGCTGTGGGGCAGAGCGAGAATGGGCTGTGGGCGAGAGCGAGAGTGGGCTGTGGGGGAGCGAGAGTGGGCTGTGGGGGTAGAGCCGAGAGTGGGCGCGGTGGGCGTAGAGCGAGGAAGTGGGCGGTGGGAGCGAGAGAAACCGAGAGTGGGCTGGTGGGCGAGAGCGAGAATGGGCTGTGAGGGAAGGCGAGTGGGGCTGAGAGCGAGAGTGGGCGGTGGGCGGAAGAAGCGAGAGTGGGTCGGTGGCTTAGTCGTGATCATGAAGCGAAGTAAATGATTAAGCGAAGCGAAAGTCGTGATGTGAAAAGCGAAAGTAAATGATGCGTGGCGGTAAGCGGTAAGCGAGAAAGCGAGCCAGTCGGGCGGTGGGTCGGCGAGAGCGAGAGTGGGACGGTGGGGGAGAGAGAGAGTGGGACGGTGGGGAGAGAGAGAGTGGGACGGTGGGGGAAGAGAGTGAATGATTAGAGAGCGGTGGGCAGGTCGTAATGACGATTAAGCGAAAGTGGGCCGAGAGAGAGAAGTGGGCGTGATTGGGGAGAAAGTCGTGATTAAGGGGAGAAGTGGGCGGTGGGAGAAGAAATTAAATGATGGGGAAGAAGTGGGCGGTGGGGGAGAGAGAGAGGTGGGCGGTGGGGAGGAGAGAGAGAGTGGGCGGTGGGGGAGAGAGAGAGTGGGCGGTGGGGGAGAGAGAGTGGGCGGTGGGGGAGAGAGAGAAAGAAGTGGGCAGCGGTGGGGAGAGAGGGGGGCAGTGGGGCGGGGGAGGAGAGAGAGAGAGAGAGTGGGCGGTGGGGGAGAGAGAGAGAGAGAGAGTGGGAGAGTGTGAGAGAGAGAGAGTGTGTGGTGGGGGAGAGAGATAGAGAGAGGACGGTGGGGGAGTGAGAAAGTGGGCGGTGGGAGAGTGATGAAAGAGGGAGAGTGTGAGAGTGATGTGAGAGTGACGTGAGAGAGGGATGAGAGAGGGGAGGGGAAATTCCTGCAGATATGACATCCAATTTAATGGAACTCACATTGATGAATCACCCTGCTTTTGAAATACCGGGATGATGATTTATAGCTGGTTTGTCATTCAAATCCAGGCAAGACAGGTTAGAGCGAGTATGCATACTTGTCGGCTGTCCTTCTGTGATGTTAACAAAATGCAACATTGTTATTATTTGTATTTATCTTTGCTGACGTGACCACAGAACAACATGGGGCCATCACAGGCGAATGGGTCCGAAACATTGTTCAAGTCGATCGACGTATAGTATTCAGTGATAGTGCGAATATTGTAGAGCACTCGCCAAGTCGCTGAAGCACTCATCGAAACAGTTGATAAGGAACGGCTCACTTGGCAAGCGACAATAATTACTGAACTGTCATATTAAACACACACTTCCCGGAGACGCCAACAATATCAAATATATCTGAATTGGACAAATGAAAACTTTTTTTAGGAGTCAGAAGTGCTGCTAAGTACAGTTATGGGGCTTAAATTTTGTAATTCGGTTTTGGTTTAAGAGATACTCAAGGTTATAGCATGTGTGGAAATGAAATAAAGCCATGAACGCTGGTTTCTCTGGGCATTTATAACCATTGCAATATATCCAGCAATTTGTAGGTATGATGATCAGGCATTCAATACGCGTGAGGAAAGTGGAAAAAAAATCCCATTAAGAAATTTTTACGGCCTGTTCTAAGTCAAGGCATGGTTGAGCAGGCCAAAACAATGGCAGCTTCAGACCAAATCAAAGTAACCCAGGATGTCCCTAAAGACCCCATCTAGAACGAGGTGGTCGACTCTTGCCTGATGAAGGATATAATTAAATAAGGCCATTAATTATCTTCAAAAGGGGTGTTTTAATTAACCCAAATACCCAATTTTCACTCTTGCACTTCCTTGGACTTCCCTTCATATGCATGCAAAGTTTCAGGCTACGAGGTTTCATAGTTTTGGAGTTATGGAGAACACACACTTATTAGTACAGATGTAAGATTGGAATGTACCTTTTGAACTTATTGACCCTTCAAACTGCTGAGACCCCTTAGACCTTTGAAGACCTTTAAGACCCCTCAGACCCTTTAGAAGCCAAATACCCTCAATACTCCTAAGACCCTTAAAATCCAGAACACCCTTTAAGACCCTCAATACAATTGATGACCTACACGACCCTTTAAAACCCATAAGACTGCAAAGACCCCTCATGCCCCTAAGACCACCCATACGCACAAAACCCCTCATTCCCATAAACCCTAAAGACCCTTGAGACCCCCCAATACCCTAGAGACCCCCCCCCCCCAAGACCGTTGAGACCTCATGACTCTTGAAACCCCAAAGACCCTTCATAACCAAAAGACCCGTGAGACCCCTTCAACAATTAATACCTCTCCAAGCCCTAAGACCTGGAAGACCCTGGCATTCTGGCCAAATTCCAATTTCCTGCTCTAACCTGCAGGGGCACTGCATCAGCAACACTGCCACACCTTTTGTCAATAATGCTACTCACTTGTGCTGCACAGGAAAAAAGGAAAACAATCAGACCCTGATGTATACTTTTATATTGTATAAATAATATTTTAATTAATTTACTCTGAAAGATTTCCACTCAATCTTTTTTCTGTCAGGGACACATTCCCCCTTTTATTCATTTAAAATGAATGTGATGTGGTGTGTGTGTGTGTGTGTGTGTGTGTGTGTGTGTGTGTGTGTGTGTGTGTGTGTGTGTGTGTGTGTGTGTGTGTGTGTGTGTGTGTGTGTGTGTGTGTGTGTGTGTGTGTGTGTGTGTGTGTGTGTGTGTGTGTGTGTGTGTGTGTGTGTGTGTGTGTGTGTGTGTGTGTGTGTGGTGTTTTTCTTCATAACTTAACATTCTCTTTGTAAACTCCCCACCCTCATCTTTCTCTCTCATTTTTTTCTCCACCCCCCTCTCTTCCTTCCTTGCTCCCCCTCCTAATAAAGTACAGCACTCTCCGCCTTCCCCTCTTTTTCTCTCTCCCTCCCCCTTTTTTCTTCTCTCGCTCCTACTCCACCACCCCTTTTGTGGAGTGCATTGCGATGTGTGGTGATGCGTTGCTCTTAACCCACCTCCCCTCCTCACTTTCCCCACGATCATCCCCCCCCCCATCCTCACTACCCCTCTCTCATCTCTTCCCCTTCGCCCACTCTCTCCCCTTCTCATCACTTCCCTCCCCCTCTTCACTTCCCTATCCCTCCTCTGATCTCCTCTCAATCCTCTCTCCCCTCCCTCTTCGCTCTCCCCTCTCCCTCCACTCCTCTGTTCCCCACCACTCTCTCCCCTCCCTCCTCTTGGTATTCCCAACAGCGAAACAAGTTCATAAATTTACTAGTTAACAATAACTTAATAAACCAGAGGCAACTGAATACATTCACCAAGAGCTATTATTTTCCTAAATATTGGAGGAAAGAATTGTGATTTTATGTCCTTGCAAAAACAAAGCCGTCAAATATTTAATAACCAGTTAATCTTTCATGCTGTCTCCACGACAATCAATGTGTCCTGCAGGACAGGAAAGGACTCCTTCTAAGAAAGGGAGGAATGGGTTAATTATCTCCAGCTGGCTGAAAGACATCTCTCTTCAGCAAAAATAACATGATAGCTTGTTCTTGTGCTGACAGCAATATTTTACACAATATGGCTTGGCAGCAAGGAAATAACTTACTGGAATGAAATGTCAGTGCTGTAATTTGAAAAAGAAGAAAAAAAAAAAAAAAAAAAAGCATAATGGTACGAGGGCCCAAGCGAGGGTATTGTCCTTTATTGGCTTTTGCTGAAAAGTGAAGCCTCAAAAACTCTGCCGATTCTTCGGCAACTGGATCAATGGAACGTACAATTTAACCTTCGCTTCGACAAACCAGGCCGCTATCTATGATGGTAGTGCCTCACTGTAATAAAAAGTCTATCAACTTTTCGTTTACACTTTATGTAAATAGCAATGGCTCAGCACAAGACTTGCATTTGCTGAGCCTGTAGGAGCAGAGCATGACAGCACAGCTTGCACCTAGAATTAAGTGGTCATGTTGGCGCAAGTGTGCACACTCAGCACACATGAGTTTTATTCAACGTTATCCTCAAATTCTACCGGTCAGAATTTCAACGTTATCCTCACCTTCTACCGGTCAGAATTTTATGTGGCGAAAACCAAACATGTCCGAATTCATTGGATGAGGAGGAAAACATTGCGATTGTGCGTCACAGTTATACCGAGAGGACAAATAAATCATCAATTGATGTGTACATACCTGCATCCAATCAATTGCCGTGGAAACACAAAACCCTTTGGTTCCACATTTTGTCTCGCTGATGACGCCTTTGAAATACTGATGCTTAAAGTTGACAAGCTTGCATAATTACTCTTGTGGGGTCGGAAGTGGGTGGGGGGTTAGTGGGGTGGGTTAAAAACATGTCTTCGATGGAAAAAAAAATCTTACTGGGGATTGGTGAATTTGTCCGATTCACCTTTCTCTCAACAGGCCAATTGGAGTCGACGTTAAGCGAGGACGAGTCGGGTGATGAAAATGAGGAAAATGCTTTATGTTATTTGGCACCAAATGGAATACAAGTCGCCGTACGAGCTCCGTGTTTTAAGATTATTCGATATCGATGATAATGCGACACAGAAACATTAAGTGAGCCTGTCTGGCCACAGACCTTTACATTAAAGCAGAGAAGCAAATGTTAAAAAAATAAAAATTGTACGACGAGTCACGATTGTTTTCATGATGTGCAAAAGTTCTCTTCATGCTGAATTACATTTCTTTAGCTACATTGTAACGTTTAGATTTTTTTGGGTTCACCATTTTTGTACATACTAAAAAGGCATTTCAGAAAAGAGAATCGTATCTATGACTGATGTTAAAAATGCTGAGTTCACACAGTTCCCTTGAAGAGTTGATGTAATTGGTAATTATGGAACAAAACCGCACTGTGGTTACAACCTTCGACAAACATATATATATATATATATATATATATATATATATATATATATATATATATATATATATATATATATATATACACACTTTTTTTCGCCTCCCTTGTCCACTCAACTCCCTCATCCTTGCTCATGACTCACGTGTCTATGTGGTGAAAGCTGGGTCTGAGAATAAAAAATAAAAAATAAAATCATTACCCACGGCTCAGCTTACATTTTCTAATCTGTCTCATTAACCTTGTGCCGCGTCTGTCCCATGTTCCCATGTGCATGAATAAGTTTAGAAGAAAAGATTCATTGTGATTCCAAACAGGGGATTTACCCCTATATCTGTTATCTCAGCTTTGTCGGGTGTGTGTGCGTCTTCTGCTCCAACTCTTCCGGCCTCCTGTTCTCTGTTGTGATAAACCTTACGTTCATAAAAACCTGTACATGGTCATTTGATGTATGGGACCCCCATTAAGCACGAGTGAATTGGCTTTAAGATTGGGAAACGCGCATTTACAGCACTCTTGAAAGATCAACTCGACACCACTTATCCATCCATGTCAGACTCTGCCACGGTTATATCAGAATGAGCTGATTCGTGAAATGCTCACGGATTGTTTAACCCCAACATCGGGCTGTTCAAAAACTACGTGATGCTTTATATATTTTATTTTTAGTCATTCAGCGTTCTGATGTACCATGCATTCTGACGGGCTCGATGAAACCTTACCATTATACGACGTATCAGGGTTGGGTTCAATTACAATTTTCAATTACAATTACATCTTCAATTACAAGGTATCAATTACAATTAAATTACTATTACGCCCCAGCACAAATTTTTCAATTACAATAATAAGTTTTCAATTACAATTAAATACAATTATGCTCGCAAAAAAAATTCAATTACACTTCAATTACATTTCTCTTCCATGAGACATCACCAAGTACTCTGTCTTGCATGCATGCTGTCTGTGTGTCTGTCTTGTTTGCACGTTGTTTAAGGCATATTTCTGTAGCGACCCCCTCGAAACCTGTAGTCCGTGGTTCCCTAGTTAAGAACGGGTTAAAGATTGTTAAAAAAAAAATTGTCGTTAATGTTTTGCTAGTGTTGTGTTCCCCGATGTTCCGCAATAAATCTGGTTGGTTCGTATGAAGTTGCCGCTATGGATTAATTTGTGTCGCGTCGAGGAACGATCCGTTCGATTGGCATATTAAACCAAAATGGTTACAGACTGGCAGAAAACACTCGGCATCTGACAAAACCAGTCTGTAACCAGGGGTTCTATTTCCCCAACTGGTAAGGTACAAGGATTACGTTGGTATCGCGATTGAAGACGTGTGACCTGAGGCCTGTGCTGAGCCGGCCAGCGTTATAAACCCTGGAGACGGCGGTGGTGAGGGTGGTGCCTTGAGTCGGGCGAGAATCCCGCCACCCTGGATCCGCAACAGTATCATCAATAATATTGTTAGTCTTTATCCATGTATGTAGTATTTGTAAAACCACATTGAAATAGAAAACTGTGTAATTGAAACGTAATTGAAATGTAATTGATTATTTAATTGATTTATTACTTCAATTACAATTACACGCATAATTACCAGCTTCCAATTACGATTCAATTAAATTACGCTGTAATACAAAATTTTCAATTACAATTAAATTACAATTACACCCGTAATTGTAATTAATTATCAATTACGTAATTAATTACGTAATTGACCCCAACCCTGTGACATATGATTAGCTTTTTCATGCTCCCTCATCATGATTAACACTCGACCTAAATAAAGCCAAAGGCAATCTGACACAACACACCAAGGCAGTGTATCATCAGCAGAGGCCTCCATGCCTAACCTAATGTTTTAGGCCCACCATAAAACCAAGATGGCGGCCATTTCATTTTGTCTGGATGATATGGTGGGTGGAGTGAGTCAAGCGACCAATGTGGGTGTGGTCCGGCAGGTGTCCGATCAATGGGTGTATATTTCAAAAATTGACCCCCCCCCCCCCAACAGGAATCCCAACAGCAGCCATGCGGAGCTCTTGGAGACAGGCGACATGTAAAAATGTGTTTAATACGGGACTTTCAACTCATTTTTCATGGACTGTGCATGTGTTATCGGCAATCGACTCACTTCTGTGAGAGCGGGAACTTTTAACCTGCCACAGCTCAGGCAAAATCTGTGATTGAAATGGTCTTTTAAACACAATTTTTCACATTTTAACAAAAAAGTGGAAATTTCAAAATAGTTAGCCATAATTGTTCTGTTCCTGGATGCAAATCGGACTCAAGGAAATATAAGAATGAGAAATATCTATGAAAGAGACTGAGAAGTGCAGAGTTCCTACCATTTCCTGTTAATGGAAATGAGCAGCAGGCAGCAGACACGGACATGGACACGCACGCACACACATTTCATCATATAAAATACATTAAAGTACTCTTTAACACCTCTATTTTTTGCTTTTTGGTGGCATGAGTTCTGAAAAAGAATGCAAATAAACTGATACTGAAACAAAAGCATAATGCAAACCATTAATGAACCTTCATGCGAAAGGGGAACAAATCAGGCTAAAGCTTGAGTGAGCAAAACTTAAAGACATCCTCAGAGAGATATTCCAATTAGTCCTGATGATGTTGCCATTAATTAGTGAAGCCAGTATGTCTGATGAACTGTGCCCCCAAATGGTGGCTATTTGTGCACAGTTGATACCATTATGACCTCAGCGGCTACTTGACCATTACAGTCGAGACTCTCGTGCAATGCCACTATGAAAAATGAAGTCCATGCTCAGTGAGGCTTTTGCTCAAAATGGTGAAAGGAAACATATATTTGTAACCATTCTAAGTTGTAGAATAGTTCAGCTGGAAGTACAAGTTGGTGAACCTGCAAAAGCTAAGTCCTTCATGCCACTGGAGCCACTGCCAGATCCAATGCTTCCCTCTATTTCTCCGATGTAATACCCTCCCCGTCTGACTAGCAAAACTATTAAAATTGCAAGATACTTCTTCCAGCTAAGTTTCGTCTGTGCCATTTTGTTCTTATCCTGTTACTGTATTTTCGACATGTGCCACAGTACTTTTGACACATGCCCTAGGAACCAATCATTACTCGCCTTATTGGCTTTCATGGTGGAATCCACGATGGCCAGTTCTTTGGCCACAGTTTGTTTGTCCTAATGTATCGTAGCCACTGCAACTTTCCACGATTATCCCAAGACTGTCCAGTTGCATCGCATTGGAAGAAATTGCTTGGTATGGCCGAGGTATAACTTTATGATCCCAGAACAGAAGCTGCAGTAGCACACAACTCTGAATTATATATTTATACACACGACCATCTCCACGACCAAACACACTACTTTGAAATATATATATATATATATATATATATATATATATATATATATATATATATGCACTTTTATTTATTTATATACATTTATTTATATGTCTGCACAAGTCAAGACAAAACGTATATCAGCAAGTCATGCAATAACTGCTTTACGGACATGAATGAGCCACACATCATCAAAAAGGTCTCGTATGGGTGGGGTGGGGGTATACTTCTGAAGTATTAAATCTCACTGGTTTGAGCTGGTATTTTCAGATTTGGTTAAAAATTTTTACAAGAATATTTAAAATATACAAGGTGGAAAATGGCAAGCAGCCTATGAGAAGTGAATTGTTCTATCCGACATCAAGGATATATTGAGTTAAAGCCACACAAAGTTGTTTTTGTATTTTACAGGAAGAGTTTTTCTTTTTGGAGAATCAGAGGAGGCAATAAAAATAAAATTGGACAAGTGTTTGAACAATGACACATTTTAATTTTTGTTGGCAATTCTTATGTAGAATCGGCTTTAATCTTCTCATCACGGAACAGTCTAAATATTAAATACTTGTATCCAAATTCAAACGGAACACGCTATTCCATGATGTTCTGTCAGACGTCGAACGATCCGTAACTTCATGCTCATGTCGGAGAAAACAATATTGTGCATGTGCACTAATCCTGAAATAGAATACCCTGACAAAGGTCTACATTAAAACAGCGAAGGAGGATACCTACTTAGTGGATGTCAAAATTGAAGATCGTTATACCAGAATTATTTATGTTCAGTCTAAATCTATAAATAGAGCCATTATACAAACAATAATACCAACACCAACAGCAACAACAAGAGCAATCGCAAGGTAATTATTTTTGGCATTGCCTTCGGAAAGAATAAAAATCCCTTTTTTTCTGATGGATGAAGGAAGCTTTAATGCTTCAGGATTCAGGAAGCTGCCACTGAAATAAAATGCTTGGAATTTAACGCGTGATGATGATATAAAATGCAATTTAATTGTAATTTTTTGAAGTTTATACTGATCTTTGTTCAATGAGAATTGAATGGAATATGAACTTTGAACCTCTCTTTCCTAAAAAAATATTTTGTGTGGTGCAGACAACTTTACATCTCAAAGGCTCAGATGCATAATCGTTTCTGAGATATCGCCTAGAAACTCATAATTTGTCAAAAATGTAATGAAATTATTTCCCCATATGCAATTAATTTCGTTTTAATCTCTGAATTAAAACCCTAATTAACCCTAACAAACCCTAACCCTAACCGTAACCCACCGTCGCCCCTCCACCACAATTCACTTTCGTATACTTGCCACCTCTCGGAACAATTTCCTGGACAAAGTGGTAAGTTTCCTTGGACATTCTTCACTTTTCCTGGACACTAAAGGTTTTACAATGCCCCCACATGATAAAGCATGACATAACAATACTTTAACTTCTAAAGGAACAGACTGGCTCACAAACAATGATTTATAAATGCATAAAATTTAGTTTTTTGTACTGTAGCTGTAAAGCTCCACCAAAGCTGGTTCCAAGCCCGTTTGAAAAAAAGGAGGATTAGGCATTGGGCGAGCTTGAGCTGTGATCTGTGATCTGTGATCGTTCACTTGATCTCCCTGTTGAAAACAACAACAACAACAAAAAAAACAACGCTTATAGAAACAGCACAAAGGCTGCTTTAATGTCACAAAACGGGGATGGGAGGAACAAACTAACTAAACGTAGCTGGAGATATCTGGTGCTGTTTTGTGGTACTGACTTCCAAGCTTTGTTGTACCAACTTTGTAGACCTCAGAAAGGCTTCGTTAATGATTGTTAACTTTCATAACATACAGGGAGGAAGTAGTGGGAGCGTTATGGCCACCTGGGCAAGAACTCCAAACCAGAGACCTGTTATAACAGTCACTGCCCTAATCTCTGCCTTAGCAGGTGAATGAGGTGACTCACAATGTCTTCTAACAGGAGTCTTACGATAACTGTCCAAAATAAAAATAAATTAAAAAAACTCCATAGTGCAAAACGGAGGTTTCATCAATATGTTTACATCAAACAAACAAACTCGTGCACACATTTAAAAATCATGTTTAGATTTTTAGTTTAGATGACTGTTTAGGATACTGTTCATCTTCCAAGAGGTTTTGCCATATACATTATACATTTATGTCTCCGGACAGCTTGGCTACAGAGTCGTCTGGGCGGGAGTACATGTGTGTGTGTGTCTATATATATATATATATATATATATATATATATATATATATATATATATATATATATATATATATATATATATATATATATATATATATATATAATATATATGTGTGTTATTAACGGTGGCAAAGCAATGCATTTGACGGCAGTGATAATGGCCATGTCAAGATAGGCAGAGGACTGCCCAGTCAAAAGCAGAAAACTCTACATTTAAAATTTAATCAAACCAAAATGACACAGAGTCAAATGCACATATTAATTGTTTTTGGTGAGCACATGGAGCAGGAAGGAGAAGTGCAAGGAGGATGTGGTGGTATATTCACGAAAATGTGCACATCAGCAAGCACACACAAAACATACAGGGCAGTGGTGACATGATGCAAGGACAACACCATCTAGAGATCAAGTGAATGATCACAGCTCATCCCACGGCACTGTCGTCGCGACATGAGGGCAGCAGAACAACACAGTTCACATCTAGGCCGGTGTCATCCCATACAGCCAAGTGCTGAACTCTCTCTTTGCTCTGTTGCACCCATTCTCATTAAAATTCCATCTCCCATGCAACATCTCTCGCTGACCTCAAACACCAACTTCCTCGTCATACTGCCTTCTCTGAACTGTGCTCTATCCAATGCCTTCAATGCCCCAAGCACAACCATTTCCAGAACTTTAAGGTTCCCAGGTCAATCGTTGGCATTGTCTATTAGGTTATCGTTGAGGCAGCTGTTGGGATCCTTCTCATGGTCCTTCGGGGAGTGAGATTTAAGTGAGGAATTGCAAAGTTACCAAACTCGAACAGCATGCTCCAAGAATGTGGTTTCACTGGAAACTAGAAGTGCACTCGGAAGAGCGCATACCTCTACCATGCAATGCCTGATCTACGAGAACATATCGGGCACAATACATTTTGTCGTTTTTGGCTTCATCTCTCAATGAGGAAGAATCACTTTGTAAATTAAATCATTATTGTATCCAGATTCGGATTCGGATCTTCACCAAAATCAAATGAATTTTATCCTCGTCACATACCAAACCTGTCCACCAAGTTCATCCAAATCCGTCCACAATTATTTTAGATGATGTGCTATATATTGGTTTAGCCCTCTCTCTCTCAATGGTGAAGAATCACTTAAAAACTTATCGGATCCGGATTCGAATTCGGATCTTCACCAAAATGGTACGAATTCTTCCTCGTCAAACACCCAACATGTCCACCAAGTGTCATCCGAATCCGTCTACAACTTTTTGAGATGTCGTCCTATAAATCATTTTTGGCCCCATCTCTCAATGGTGAAGAATCACTAAAAAAATCACACTGAAAAAAAATTATCGTAGTCGGATCCGCATCCGGATCGTCACTAAAATCTAATCGGTTCGTCCTTCTCGAACACCCAACCTGACCAACAAATTTCATCTGGATCCGACCACAACTTTTTGCGATATCCTGCACAGACAGATAAGACAAAGACAGACAGACAAACAAAGACAGACAGACAGACAGACGGCTGAAAACATAACCTCCTTCCACCTTCAGTGGTGGAGGTAACTACTGGGAGCAGGATGTGATGCATCATTTTGCACAGCATTCCCATGTGCCCTTGCTCAAATCCCCCATCATTGACTGATTTTCTTCAACCTTTACTTTAAGGCCCTGTCACACCTTGACGATTTAGCCAGCGTATGGCTGACGTATGCAAAATTTGGCTAAAACGCTGGCACACGTCGAATATGTTATGGGTAAGTTTGTATATGTTAAGAGCACGCTGGCATACATCGTAGGACACTGGCTTTTTTTTCGTAGTATGCTGGCATATGTCATAGTACGCTGGCATACGTCTTTGTACGCTGGCATGCGTCGTAGTACGCTGAGGTGTTAGACAAATTTTCCATGCTTGAAATTTTTCAACGTATGCCAGCGTATGACTCACACGTTCCGCATACGCTTGACCATAAGTTGTAGGCACGTTACGCGATCGTTGACACACGTCGACACACGTCACTTGTAAGTTACTCATAAGTCGAAACACGTCTAGGTAATGTTTAGCGTACCCGAAACTAATTTCTAACCTATGAGTAACGTGTTGTAGGCTGTTACGTGATCGTTGACACACGTTACTTGTACGTTACTCATAAGTCGAAACACGTCAAAGTAATGGTTAGCGTCAGTGTTGCAGACTCCCTGGTTTTTTTTTTTTTGATTTTTTTTTCTTCGGTATGACGGTGATGTTGACACTTCGATTTCTAGTGCGGTTATGATATAATATAATTAATAGGCTGCCGCTCAACGATTTAAATAATAACCGCAGTAGAAATCGAAGTGTCAACATCACCGTCATACCGAAGAAAAAAAACAAAAAACAGTGAGTCTGGAACACTGACGCTAACCATTACGTCGACGTATTTCGACTTATGAGTAACGTACAAGTAACGTGTGTCGACGTGTGTCAACGATCGCATAACGTGCCTACAACTTATGCCAGCGTATATGGAACATGTGTCATAAGCAGAGTACGTCGAGAAATTTTCAACATACTGAAAATTTCTCGACGTATGACGACGTATGCCAGCGTACTACGATGTATGCTAGCGTGCTCTTAACGTATACAAAACTTACCCATAATGTATTCGACGTGTGCCAGCATGGTTCGGCAAATTTTTCATACGTCGGCATACGCTGGCTAAAACGTCAAGGTGTGACAGCGGCTTCACACTTCGATGTCTAGTGCGGTTATGATTTGAATTGTCGAGCCACAGCCTATGAATAGCCTACGCCACGTGATCGTCGGCGATACGCTGCCGCGCTATGCATAAGTTAGACTATTGTTGGGCATAGGTTGTGAACGCCGCCAACACGCTCAGCATTCGTTGGTATAAGTTATTTATTTGTGATTGAAACGTTCTGTGTACGTTCTAATACGTTATGCATACGTCCAACACGTTATTATACGCCCAAAATTTTTTTCAAAAACATCAATAGTTCAGCGTACACCAGCGTTTTACATACATTTTGATATCTCGCCATACGCTGGCTAAAACGTCAAGGTGTGACACAGCCCCTTTACCCATGTTTTGTAATAAATAAATAAATTAATCAATTTATTTTAAAAATTATTTAAAAAAAAAGACTTTATTCTTTTTACTTCTCACCTTACACGTCCCATAACCATGTGATTTCTCTACCCCCTCTTCCTCTTCCTGTAACTTACGCCAACCTCCCATCTTCCTTCTATTTTAGCCAATCCATATTCACCAAACACCTTCACGGTTTTTACCCCGTGGGGTCTTCCACCCCACGGGGTCAAAATGAAGCCTCACTCTTGATTATATGAAACTAGCCTTGCTCTTGTGAGGTGTTCTGGTTTCTTTTTCTGATGCGATGAAAATCTTACCAAATTTCCAAACTATCTGTTGTCCGTGCTATTGCTCACCTGAGAGTTGTACGAATGAACTTCCACGGGGTACGTTCGCAATTTGAACTTGTTTCTTCAACCTTTCCTTTACCCATCTTACCTAATTTATATCAAAATATAAAACAGTCTCTTAAAATGTTTCAATTTCCTCTTTCACACATCTCTTCTTCTTCAAAGGACTTTTCAATTCGACCTTTCCTTCATACCTTGTCTAAAACGTTCAACTGTTCCAACCTTTCTTTTCTCCATTCTCTTTCATTGCATCCCTCACGTAATGTCTTCAGTTGCATCTCTGACTTTAAAATTTTTAAATCCCAGTTTGCAATGTCTGTTCATGTTCCATCAATCATCCTTTTTTTTCCACCAACTTCAGTGCCAATTCACGCCACCACCATAAATCGACCTCCTCTGAACCCCTCATCTGTTACCCCCTCTCCTTACCCCTCATCCCTCATCCTACCTCCACTTTTAGCACCTCTTCACTGCCTTCTGCTTTAGTATCAGTTCCTCTCTTATATCCCAAAGTGTGTGGTGTTCTAACATCTGTGGGCTCCATTCTCACCAAACAGATATCTCTCTCTCTCAATCAGTACAACCACCACCACAAACATGCTCCTTCCTCCCTCTCAGTGCACCTCCCCCTCTTCGCAACCCCTCATATCTTGTTCCTCCCACTGCCCACTCCCTTCTTCAACATACCACTGCCAAGTCTCATCCGTCTCTCCCCACCTTTCCCATCACCCTCATGCCCCTTGTCCATACCTGCTCTCCTCATCTTCCCTCCCTCTCAAAGCAACCTTCACCCTCTTCCCCCTCCAAGCTTCCCCATCACATTTCTCAAAAACTCCCCCCTCACCATTCTCCCTCAACTCTCTCCTCTCAACCTTGTCCCTCTAATCTCCCCTCACTTCCCCTTCTCAAAGTTGCCCCCCTCACATCCACCAAGCTGCCTCCTTCCCCTGCCCTCCACCTCCTCCAATCTTCAACTTCCCTCTGCCCATCTCTTATAACTCCCCCACTGTGCCTAATCCCATCACCATCGAGCCTTTTCTCCTCCTCATCCGACCCTCTTCCCTAGCTCTGCTGTAATCCCCCCACACATTGTCATCATCTCTCCCTACCGCCCCCCCCTTCACTCATCATACCCTCCACCTCCCCTCCACTGCACCCAAAGCCTCATTCCCCTCCATCTTCCTCAACAGTGTGGACCTCAAACATCCGGGGCCTTTGCTCAAACCTGACAGATCTTTTCCATACAGGTTGCGACTGACAAACCAGACATAATCTGTTCAACAGAAACTTTCCTCCTTCAAGATGTCTTTGACTCCCTAGTATCTCTTCCTGGTTACTCTCTCCTCCGGTATGACAGACTTGAGCCTCGTCCTGGTGGAGGAGTTGCTCTCTTCATCAAAAACTCTATTCCAACTCTGCATGCACTTCCCTCATTACCCCACACCCCCAGCAATACCTCTGGCTACGGCCTCCCCTCCACTCCCACCTCATGTTTATATGTGCACTGCGCCATCCACCAAACAGTGATGACTCCATTTACACCTCGCTTGCTGAAAACACGGACCAACTTCTATCCTCTCATCCCAACTCTCTCGTCCTCATGTGTGGTGACTTCAATTGTCATCATGCCAGTTAGCTGGGTTTAGGTATCTCCCTCATCTGCCATGGCAATTCAGCAAAACACTTCTGTGACTCATTGTGACTGACTCAATCTGTCAACTTCCTGACACAGATCTCAACCAATGGTACTCCATCTCTTCTGGATTTGATTTTGACAAATTTCCCTGAAAATGTCCGCTGTTATACTTCTGCTTCAGTCAGTTCATAAAACCATTATGCTTGTCAAAGTAGACATCTCTCTGGCTGCTGTTAGAGAACTACCTCAGTGCCGTCGAGTCTGACATTTAATTAAGGCTGACTGGCAAGGACTTCAAGCAGCCATCAAACTTCTAGCCCTATCTCCCATCTCTACTTTCTGCGACATCAACTCATACTGGGAATTCTTTCAAAGAAATTTTCTCTCTCTGATGCAGAAATTTCCGATCTCGTCTTCATTTGTCTTTCCATTCCTCCCGCCCATGGTACATGGAAGCTTGTGTTGAGGCTGTTGTCCTGAAACAACTTGCCTTCACCTCATAGAAGGCAAATCCACCTGAAGGCGATCTCAATTCCTTCCACAAAGCTCGGAACAAGTGGGTGTCTACCCTCAGGAGAGAGAGAAAACATCATCGTTCTAATCTCAAGTCTGAACTTTCAAACCTGTGCCCCTCTTCCAAATCCTGGTGGCATCTGGTTAAGTCTGTTTCTGGTGTATGTTCCCCCTCCATCCCATCCCTTACCTCAAATGGCCGTACAGCTGACACCGCACGTGAAAAGGCTGAATGTTTAAACTCAGTGTTTGCTTCTAAATATTGTCTGAAACCCATCGCTTTCTGTACCCACCTTACCCAGTCACACCTATACTATATGTCCTTTTCTCCTGACAAGGTGAACTTGTGTCAAACCTCGACTTCGATTCTGAAACCGGTCCAAACGGCATCAGCCCACGTGTCCTAAAAACTTGCTTTGCTGCTCTTGCTCACCCTCTCTCTGTTCTATTCACCCTCTCATTTGCTCAAGGTCATCTGCCTTCTGCTTGGAAATCAGAAAACATTACCGCTCTGCATAAAAAGGTGCAAAAACAGATCCCTGCAACTACAGACCAATCAGCCTTCTCCCAATCATCTGCAAGGTCATGGAATCCATCATCGCTTCAGACAATAAATCCTTCCTCTTCTCCAATGGCTTGATTTCCCCTCATCAATTTGGATTCAGACCAGGTCACTCTTCCCTGGACTTGCTGCTCCTGCTTTCCCAACAATGGAGGGAGGTCCTCAATGCCATACATGAGATCAGAGCCATATCCCGGGACATATCGCGTGCTTTTGATCCGGTCTGGAACCCCACCCTGCTCACCAAACTCTCTTCCTATGGCATCCAAGGCAATCTCCACTAATGGCTCACAGACTTCCTCTCCTGCTGCAGTCAACGTGTGGCCCTTAATGGAATTCTCTCATCTTCTCTTCCTGTCCAGGCTGGAGTTCCTCAAGGTAGTGTTCTGGGCCTTGTTCGATTTCTGGTTTTCATCAATGATCTCTCAGACTCTCTGGAAAATCCTGTTTACGTCTTTGCTGATGACTCCACCCTCTGCCGTACCATCTGTCATCCCTCAGACCGGCAAGCAGCAGCTTCTTCACTCTGCAGATCTGGATAAAATCACAAGCTGGTCCAACACGTGAAACATGTCTTTCAATCCTGACAAATCTCACACTCTCACTATGTCTCTCTGAAAGGGCCATCTGGAATGAAAAAGTCGATTTTCTTGTGCTATATATTTAATCAGATTCTCTTTACCTATTATTAGGACTTCAATGAAGATATGATCACATTTTAGGTCAAATTTATGCAGAAATACAGAAAATTCGAAAGGGTTCACAAACTTTTTCTCACCACTGGAGCTCCATTGTAGAAGAGCAAACAAGGTGTTGGACCTGTTACCTTGCTTTCCCAAGGGCAAAATATGAATCCGATTTAGCACCAATGGGAGCATGTGGATCATCGGCTAATATAAGAGCAACCCGTCCATGTCCACCAGATGCAATGGAATTAAATGAAACTCTCACAGGGATACGGAAGGAGCTGGACGAGACGGTGATATAAAATCTTGTTAATTTAACACTGAACATGAGAGAGGGGCTTCATGCTTCCTAAAGATCACTTGGAGAAGAACTGAAATACAAAAGCTCATTAAAGTTCTTTGTATAATTTTTATTTTCTGCAAAAACTACCACATATAATATGAGCATCAGGTTGCTATACCTTCAGTCTTGGCCAAAAATATTGGCACCCTCACACTTTTTTCAAACAACTCATAATTTTATCTAAAAAATAAGTTGAAATTGACAAAAGTATTTGGTCTCCACAATTCTTTATTTCACTGTTAATATGATAGAACCTTTGTTTTTGATTCAGACTTGATATAACCTCTTTCATCAGAAAATAAAAGAAATGGCATTGACAAAATTATGAACTCCAAAGACTTAATATTTGGAATCACAGCCTTTGGACAAACGAACTGCAGTCAAGCACTTCCTATATCCATGAATGAGCTTCCTACACCTCTCCACTGGCAGGATGGCCCACTCTTATTGTGCAAACTACTCCAGTTCTCTAATATTTGAAGGGTGCCTTCCAGATCTCCCCACAGGTGTTCAATGGGATTTAGATCTGGAGTCATTGCTGGCCACTTCAGAACAGTCCAGTGTTTTTATCTTCAACCATTCCCAGGTGCCTTTTGAAGTGTGTTTGGGGTTATTGTTCTGCTAAAAGACCCATGACCTTCGACGGAGACCCAGCTTTCTGACACTGGGTTGAACATTGCGCTCCAAAATTCCTTTGTAATCTCCTGATTTCATGATGCCATGCACACATTCAAGGCACCCAGTGCCAGAGGCAGCACAGCAACCCCCAAACATCACTGAACCTCCTCCATGTTTGACTATAGGGAAGGTGTTCTTTTCTTTGAAGGCTTCATTTTGTTTTTTCTGTAAACATAGAGATGATGTGCTTTACCACAAAGCTCTAATTTGGGCTCATCTGTCCATAGGACATTCTCCCAGAATGGTTTTGACTTGTTCAGGTGTATTTTGACAAACTCCAGTTGGGCTTTCTTGTCTCTCTCGCAGTAGTGGGGTCCTCCTGGGTCTCCTACCATAGAACCTCCTTTCAATGAGTTGGCGACGGATGGTGCAAGTTGAAACTGTCATACTTGTGTCTGCAGGTCAGCTTGAATCTGATTGGTGGTTGATCGAGGTGCTTTCTCCACCATTCCAGCAATCCTTCGCTGCAATCTTCGATCAAGTTTTCTCTTGCTTCAATGTCCAGGAAGGTTGGCGACAGTGCCATGAGCTTTAAACTTCCTGATAACATTGTGTACGGTGGACACAGGAACATCAATGTCTCTAGAGATGGACTAGTAGCCTTGAGGTTGTCCATGCTTGGCTACAATCTTGTGTCTGACCTCCTCTGACAATTCTCTGATTTTCTTTCTTTTCTCCATGCTCATTGTGGTACAGACAGTGACAAAAACAGCAGAATGACACCTTTTCTCTGTTCAAACTGGTTGAATGAGTGATATTTATATTGCAGGCACATGCAACTCACCATCGGTGAGTTCAATGCCAAAGTAAAGCAGAATCACCTTCTTTAAATCTCTTTCTCACAACTTCTAAAAGGTGCCAATAATATTGTCTGGGTCATTTTAGGATATATTTGTGGAATAAGCCAAGATTTAGGAACTTTTTTAGCTTTTTTGTTTTCTTCCACTGCAAACCAAAGAAATACATATGTGGATAACAAAAGATTTATTAATTTCAACAATTTTCTGGAAGAAACGGTGCATTATTTGAAAAAAGTGCAAGGATGCCAATATTTTTGGCCATGACTGTAGCTCTTCTGTGAGCCTTGGCATTGTGTATTAAAAATAACTAAATAAATAAATGTATCTTGTATGACACAATGTATTTACTATAAACTTGCAAATCTAAGCCTCAAGTACCCAAATGGCTTTAAAGCAAAAAAAAAAGAAAAGAAAAGAAAGTCTGAAAAACCATATTTATCATAAACAAATAATGAAAAGTACTTAAACGACAACTCCATTTTCATGACAGAAGACTAGCTAGCTCTCCGGTTAGTGATCATCATCTTGCTGATCAGGCCTAAGGATGCAAAACAGTGGTTCTACTTTGAATGACCATGATGCATTTTGGCCTGAGAGTGAGGATGAATGAATATCTATCGTCTTGAGAAGTCCTAGCATGGCTTTTCTTGAGATGTATTTGATCTTCAGAATAAAGTGCATGTGTTTAGGTTTGTCGATAATGCTTTGTTTAATCTCTCCCATATAATATAAAGAGATATTCCAAGTGAGAAGAATGGCAAAATACACTTAAAATACAGACTTGCATACATCTTCTTAAGGGGTTACTATCTTTCTCTCTGCTTTTGCATCTTCATCAGTCGTATGATTGACGCCGCCAATAAAGGTCATCCACAAGCCATCTGTTTTATGGCAATTACAAAGCACATGTTTACAGATGTATTAGTCCAATAACATAGAATTCATGTTCATGTGACTGTCATCATTATATTAATACTGATGCCATGTGGTAGCAGAAAGAGTAGACATGTTTAAATTTGAATTTGATCGGTAACCAGAATAGATATAGCCAGGGATACAGGGATATTTGCACGACTTGGAGGTATCTTGTGTGTGGATGGATGATCGTATATTTTGTTAGTATAGTGCCGGCATTGTGGGCCAAATAGCCTCCTTATGCGCCAAAGTTATTTGTCATGATTAGTAATGTTTATCAAGTTAAAGAATCTCAGGAAGCTTAATCATCTGACACAATTGTCTTCCTTATTGTTCCAGGAATAACAAGCTGCAATCTTTATTTCCCCAAGATTGTTCTTTGTACACCTTTTTGAACGATGTAAACCTTCTATCTTCAGTTTTGCTTTTTTATGAGAATCGACATAATTGTTTCAACAACAAAGAAAAGAAAAAAAAAAGACAAATCGTTATCATCGTAAAATAATTAAAAAGAAGAAGCTATTTGGATGCAATACAAAAAAAGGAGGATCTATCCATCATCATCGTTTTAGATACGATTAAACTGGATTTAGATTGGTGCCGAAAAACAAATTTAGATCGATGGGTAGATACATGGACATTGGCAAACACATGAACATCGCATATATCAAAATTCCTTACACTGTATATCCTTGTACATATCGAAATTCCTTACACTATATCCTTGTATATATCAATATTCCTTACACTGTATATCCTTGTACATATCAAAATTCCTTACACTGTATATCCTTGTACATATCAAAATTCCTTACACTGTATATCCTTGTACATATCAAAATTCCTTACACTGTATATCCTTGTACATATCAAAATTCCTTCCACTGTATATATCAAAATTCCTTCCACTGTATATCCTTGTACATATCAAAATTCCTTCCACTGTATATCCTTGTATTTATCAAAATTCCTCAAACTGTAAATCCTCATATATATCAAAATGCCTTATTCTGTATATCCTCGTATATTTACATATCAAAATTCCTAAAACTGTATACCCTCATTTCTATCAAAATGCCGAAAACTGTATATCCTCGTATATATCACAATTCCTTATTCTGTATATCCGCATATATCAAAATGCCTTTTCTGTTTATCCTCGTATCTATCACAATTCCTTACACTCGAGATCCGCATATATCAAAATACCTTCCACTATATATCCTTGTACATATCAAAATTCCTTACACTGTATATATCAAAATTCCTCAAACTGTAAATCCTCATATATATCAAAATGCCTTATTCTGTATATCCTCGTATATTTACATATCAAAATTCCTAAAACTGTATATCCTCATTTCTATCAAAATGCCGAAAACTGTATATCCTCGTATATATCACAATTCCTTATTCTGTATATCCGCATATATCAAAATGCCTTTTCTGTTTATCCTCGTATCTATCACAATTCCTTACACTCGAGATCCGCATAAATCAAAATACCTTCCACTATATATCCTTGTACATATCAAAATTCCTTACACTGTATATCCTTATACATATCAAAATTCCTTACACTGTATATATCAAAATTCATTACACTGTATATCCTTGTATATATCAAAATTCCTTACACTCTATATCCTTGTACACATCAAAATTCCTTACACTGTATATCCTTGTACACATCAAAATTCCTTACACTGTATATCCTTGCAGACATCAAAATTCCTTACACTGTATATCCTTGTAGACATCAAAATTCCTTACACTGGATATCCTTGTATATATCAAAATTCCTTACACTGTATACATCAAAATTCCTTACACTGTATATCCTCGTATATCGAAATACCTAATACTGTATATCCCAGTGCATATCAAAATTCCTTACACTGCACATCCTTGGACATAGCAAAATTCCTTATACTGTATATCCTTGTATATATATATATATATCACAATTACTCACACTGTGTATCCTTGTATATCAAAATTCCTTACAATGTATATCCTTGTATGTATCAAAATTCCTCACAATGTATCCTTGTATGTATCAAAATTCCTCACAATGTATCCTTGTATGTATCAAAATTCCTCAAACTTAAATCCATATATCCATATATATATATATATATATATATATATATATATATATATATATATATATATATATATATATATATAATCAAAATGCCTTATTCTGGATATCCTTGTACATCACAATTCCTTATTCTGTATATCCTTGTATCAAAATTCCTAAAGCTGTATATCAAAATTTCTTACACTGAATATCATCGTATATATCACAATTCGTTATTCTGTATATATCAAAATTCCTAAAACTGTAAATCCTCATATATATTGCTCAAACTGTAAATCCTCATATATATTGCTCAAACTGAAAATCCTCATATATATATCAAAATGCCTTATAGTGGATATCCTTGTATATCACAATTCCTTATTCTCTATATCCTTGTATATCAAAATTCCTAATACTGTATATCAAAATTCCTAAAACTATAAATCCTCGTATATATCAAAATTCCATATACTGTATATCTTTGTATACATCAAAATTCCTTATTTTGTGTAAACTCGTACAGAGCATTTCCAGCGCATCAGTTCTGGTGAAGCCGTTTCCCATGGCTAAGAACCAACCCTCGGCAGGTTGGTACTTCATCGTACAGTATTGTAGGTTCAGGGAGGGATTTGGCCAAGATACCGGCACAGAATGGCTTCATCTTTCCCAAAGCACCATGGTATCTTTAACGGCAAACAGCATCTGGTAGTAACTCTACAGGACACCCAGCTCACTGCCCCTCTGATGGATGACACACTCACTGGTATCACACCCAAAAATCAGGATTGACACATTCAAAAATATAATTCATTTTGAAGTCTTAATGATCAACTCATTCCTCCAAAGACAGTGAAACAAACCAGACAAAACGAGCCAGTTTTGACACTAATAAAGAGGGCATCGTGTCATATTAAATAGCCAATAAGTCAACTGTGAGGTGTGTGCGTCTGTTAAAAACAGCCTATATCCTAACATGGTCTACACACTCCCCCTGCTGTATGAAAACTGAACC
This sequence comes from Eptatretus burgeri, assembly GCF_056783735.1. Lineage (NCBI taxonomy): Eukaryota > Metazoa > Chordata > Myxini > Myxiniformes > Myxinidae > Eptatretus > Eptatretus burgeri. Next base: position 119,513,082 of record NC_140965.1, on the reverse strand, counting down.
GAGTATAATCATGAACACCAATTCTTATTTACACAGTCGAAGGATCATGGAGGAAGTTGTACATCTGGAAAGTGTAGGAAAAGGACATTAGTAGACAATATACAAATTATAGTGGACAGCATAGAACAGAGTTTGATTTCTTGGTCGTGAGGAATCAACAGTTGTGGAGGATCAAGGAATAAGGTGGTGGTGGTCGAGCACGTCATCACACAACACAGGCCCTTGGTGTTTGTTTTAGACATGAAGAAAAGTAAGAGGGTTAAGAAGTGGGGTCAGAGGATTATAAGGTGGGGGAAGTACAGAGACAAAGTCACCGTAGAGTACACGGACACGATAAGGGCCAGGTATGAGAAACTTAGCAAAGAAGCCAAAGGTTTGGAGGAATGGAAGAAGTACAAGGAGGTGTTTAGGGAAATTGCAGAAATTTTGTGTGGAAGGACATCAGGGAAGGGTGCATTGTCGAAGGATAGAAATCAGGTATGGTGGGTGGAGAAAGAAGCGAATGAAGTTGGTGAAAAGGAGGTGGTTTGGAAAAGGACAGATAATATCAAGGATATGGGGAGGTGGCCAGATGTGGGGTTGCTGCACCTGTATGGACAAAACAAGAAAGCAGAAAGGAAAACTACGGATAAGGCGAGGAGTGATATGGAAGAGGGGGTGCATAACAAATTGGAAGAGGATTGTGGGAAGAAAATGATCGAGAAATTGGCTCGTATCAGGGATGAGGATAGCAAGGACATGAAGGGGGTTAGAGGGCGGTGATCGAGGATGGTGGCGGGAGGCCAGTGGCAGAGAGTGGGGCAGTATTTAAGGTATGGGAAGGCTATTTCAAGAAGCTGTTGAGAAAGGAAGCAAGCAATGGCAAGCTGGAACTGAGATGTTATGTATAGGGGAAAGTGGAATTCGTGAAGATCAGGAGATGCAGACAGCAAAAAAGAGCGTGAAGAAGGGAAAAGCACCACGCATTGATGAGGTGCATATACAGAGATGATAATTGGTGTGTGAGAAGTCGGAGTCAGCTGGACATAAACGCTGTTGAATGTATGTATGTATGTGTGTGTGTGTATGTATGTATGTATGTATGTATGTATGAGAGAGGGTTTGATTCAGGAGGATTGGACGACAGTGTTAATTGTGCCGATATGGAAAAGGCAGGGCGATGTTCAAGATCCAGGAAAGTACAGAGGTATTGTACTCCTGAGTCATCATCTAGCTACTGTAGAGGATTCTGCATGGGAGAATAGGGAGAGTGCAGAAATAAACATTGATGAAGAGCAACAGCGGTTGAGAAAGGGTAGATGGTCGATGGATGGGATGTTCACATTGAAACAGCTGGTGGAGAAGAGATTGAAGATGCAATGGTATTTCTGAACCTGGAGAAGGCCGATGACATTCCCGAGAGAGATGATAATGGCAACACTGAGATGGATGGGAGTGCCGGAAGCAGAAGTTAGGTTAGTGCGAGAGATGTACAAGGGCACAACGGGAAGAGTTTTGGTTAGTCCGAAGTTGGCAGAGTTCAACGTGAACACATGGTTTGAGGCTCGCTCAGCCCACTCGTGTTTATCATGGTGATGGAGCTGATAAGGAGGAAGGTGAGCTTGAGGGGTAGTATGGGAAGGATTCTGTGTGGGGACAATCTGTCTGTTGTGGTGGAGAGTGGGAGTTATAGGGAGTACTGGGGAGTACTGGGGAGTGGGGGGGGGGGGAGGGTGGTTGATAAGAAGCATTTTGTAAGCACGAGCCGAAGATGAATATGGAGAAGACTGACGTGACGTGGGTCGGGCAGCAGAGAACATAAATAAATATCAGTTTAGAAGGGAAGCAGGTCAGGCAGGGAAATAGGTTTGAGTGTCTGGGAGAAACAGTAACCGGGGATGGTACATCCGAGGCAAAGGTGGGGAGGAGGATTCAGTTGGGTGTGAATGCATGTATGAGGGTGAAGCGATTTATGGCAGACAGAAAAATATCAAGGAAACTAAAAGGGAAATTTCTGGTGTTTTGTGTAATGCTGGCCTATGGTCTGGAGACAGTGACACTGACAGAGAGACAACAAAAAAAAAAATGTATGTCTGTGAGAACAATTGGGTCGGGAAGATTGTGGAAGTGAAGAGGGTGGAGAGTAAGAGGAGGGATGAACTGAGGGAGGAGATTGGTGTGCAATTAAGATTGAAGGGGGGGGTGGTAAAGAGCCAACAAAGTGAGCTGTTCATATGGTGTGGATAGGGGAGGAAGAAGAAGAGGAAGAAGAAGAGGACGAGTAAGAAGGGGAGGAAGAGGAAGAGGAAGGAGGAACAAGAGGAAGGAGGAACAAGAGGAAGGAGGAACAAGAGGAAGGAGGAAGGAAGAAGAAGAGGATGAAGAGGAGGAAGAGGAGGAAGAGGAGGAAGAGGAGGAAGAGGAGGAAGAGGGGGCTAAGGAAGAAGAAGAAGAAGAAGAAGAAGAAGAAGAAGAAGAAGAAGAAGAAGAAGAAGAAGAGGAGGGAAAGGAAGAGGAAGAATAAGAGGAAAAAGAAGAAGGGGAAGAAGAAGGGCAGGAAGAAGAGAAAGAGAGGAGGAAGAAGAGGAAGAAAAAGAAGAGGAAGAACAAGAACAAGAAAAACAATAAAAATAATAATAATAACATTACAAATTAAATGTGATTTGAACCTGGGATCTTAGCATTACAAACTATGTACAGTCAGTCCTTGCTTAACATTGTAGTTACGTTCTTGAAATTGCAACTAACTGAAACGACTTTAAGCACATACAATTTCTCCATGATAATTATTGTAACTAGGGGGGTTAAGTTCCAGAAGAAATTTTTTATTGTCAGACAAAATATATTATTTCCATATGGAGTGTAAGTTTCCTTGATGTTGAGTAATCTACTGATGTGGATTGGCGACTGTGGTTGTGGGTCCATCGTTTGGAGAGGTTCCAGGCTGAAAAGATCGAAACCTCAATGAGAAACGGTGCACACCCGATGGGCAGTTGGGAAATCAGTCACGTTATAACTTCAAATAAAATAGCTTTTGTAAGTGCTTGCCAGTACATAATATATCTGTGTTTGTGCATGTTGGTATGTATGTGTATGTATGTGTATGTATGTGTATGTAGTGTATGTATATATGTGTATGTATGTGTATGTAGTGTATGTGTATGTATATATGTGTATGTGTGTGTATGTAGTGTATATGTATGTATGTATGTGTGTATGTATGTATGTAGTGTATGTGTGTATGTGCGTGTATGTATGTGTGTATGTGTATGTGCTGTATGTGTTTGTATGTGTGTATGTGTATGTGCTGTATGTGTTTGTATGTGTGTATGTGTATGTGCTGTATGTGTTTGTATGTGTGTACGTGTATCAACTGTATGTGTCTGTATGTGTGTATGTGTATGTGCTGTATGTGTTTGTATGTGTGTATGTGTATGTGTTTGTATGTGTCTGTATGTGTGTGGATGTATGTGTGTATATGTGTGTATATGTGTGTATGTATGTGTATGTATGTGTGTGTATGTGTGTGTATGTGTGTGTATGTGTGTGTATGTGTGTGTATGTGTGTGTGTGTGTGTATGTGTGTGTATGTGTGTGTATGTGTGTGTATGTGCTGTATGTGTTTGTATGTGTGTATGTGTGTGTGTGTGTGTGTGTGTGTGTGTATGTGTGTGTATGTGTGTGTATGTGTGTGTATGTGTGTGTATGTGTGTGTATATGTGTGTAAATGTGTGTATGTGTGTGTGTGTGTGTGTGTGTGTGTGTGTGTGTGTGTGTGTGTGTGTGTGTGTGTGTGTGTGTGTGTGTGTGTGTGTGTGTGTGTGTGTGTGTGTGTGTGTGTGTGTGTGTGTGTGTGTGTGTGTGTGTGTGTGTGTGTGTGTGTGTGTGTGTGTGTGTGTGTGTGTGTGTGTGTGTGTGTGTGTGTGTGTGTGTGTGTGTGTCATGTCTGGCTTCTTTCTTGGGACTATGGTGCAGTAATTAGTCTTTATTTTAATTTAAATAAATTTTCAACAATCAATTGAATATCATCATCTCGAGTTCTGCTGTTTTTTCTCATCAACCCAAGTTGCTTCAGATCTTCATTGGTTCTTTCTTCTCCATGTGATTGCAGAAGTTACGTAACGTCAGCTTCTTCCACTTCACCAAAACCCACTTCATTGGCCAAGCCGACGATAACTTTCTTCATCGTGGGGACAAGATCTTTAAATCATTTCAAGTCATTGACACATTCAGGCCACAACTTCCTCCTCACCTGAGTAACTTCAGCCCAGGACCCAATGATGTTATCAATGCTCAGCTCAGTGTACATAAGGCTTGTACTGGATGTATGCCAGGTGGGCTTATGCCAGTATTTTCGGTATGGTTTATTCTGTAAGCTTTATTAAAATGAGGAAAACCAAAAGGTTGGTACTAAATTGGAGGTAAAACGATTTTTATAACGGAACGTTAAACAACTTTAAATGAGTATGCTCTCTTGTAGATCAGCACTCTAACAACGAAACAATGTTAACCAGGATGATGTTAAGCGAGGACTTACTGTACTTAGAGTGAACACCAAACAGGATGAACTGAAATGCAGACCCTCATCAAAAGGTGATGAGAGACTGTGCTGTCATCCTTATGTGCATTTCAAAAATAAATAAACAAACATTCAGTTGTTGGTGTTTTGGGTTGTGCAATGGTTTTGTACCATCAACCCTCCCAAAGCAAATGAGCAAAATCAAGAGGTGCTAAAGGCCATCCATGCAATGAATCAATATTACAAAGCAATGTGTTAGAATGCCATGAGGCTTGATTACATTTGCTTTTAATTCTTCTGACAGTCAATGGAAAGCAAAGGATTAATAAGCTCATTTAAATTGAGCATGCTTGAGATTTAATTTCCCTTGACCCTTCAGCATAGCATTGGCACCCAAGCCACAACAATACAAAAAGACTAGAGTTACTGGTCTGTGTTACAGGAAGGCAGACATCCAGCACGATCGAGAGAAAGTGGTACTGGAGTTTTTTTTAAAATCATTTCCAGTGTAATTAGCCATGGATAAAGTGCATTCATATACAAAAACAATTTGTTTCAGTCTCACTCGAGAATATTTGACCAGAAATGCATGCCACTTCATGGAAACAATAATGCATACAAAATGTTATGTGTATTTGCATGTATGTATGAAAAATATATATATGTATATGTGTATATATATATATATATATATATATATATATATATATATATATATATATATATATATATACACACATACACACACACACACACACACACACACACACACACACACACACACACACACACACACACACACACACACACACACACACACACACACACACACACACACACACACACACACACACACACACACACCACTCCCCCGATCTCCATTGGACATAATCGTGCAACAAAGTGTCACCTCCAACCAAGAGGCTTCATCCCAGTGACTGTCAAACAGACAAAGATTACCTGGTCAACATCAGTTAGACATCAAACGGAGCCGCCTGTCCATATTGCAGGCCTATTTGCCCTCAGGATGGCATACTCATAAATATGTAACCAATGTTGACCACATTCATCGTTTTAACATCAAACGCACCTCCTGACTCTTGTGGTGAGCATTTCCACGAATTCTCACACAATAAAACCGCATAATCCAAAAACAACAACCGTCTGTCTGCCAACTGTCAACTGTTGGGGCAAATTTGAGGGATCACATTGAATCTTTGAGATTGAAGGATTGCATTGAACAACACACGTCCCTTTGGGGATCATTCGGGGTCAGTCAACCGAACAAAGACAAGCAACTCGGGCTTGTAAGAATGTACACGGTACGACAACTATTCCCTGTGGCTCTGCAATTGGTTAACATTTACTGACTAATCCTCAGTGTGCAGAGCAATATCTTATGAGCTGGTTTAAAATCCTGAGTAGAGGACACAGTTTAGCTCACATTTGTGCAATGGAGGCCACGATCTTCAGGTCAACCAATCCCATTCTTTGTGGACAGAAAGAATTTGTCTGAACTTTATATCTATTCTGACTACGATGGTTTGACTGTGACAACTCTACTGCAGTTAACTTCGAGTCATCATTAAAACCACAGATCCACCACTAGCCCTCAGCTAATTAGCATTATGTTTCTGCTCGAACTTTGGTGATTCATCTCCACCTTCTCATTATTCATGATGCTCAATGGTTCCACCAATCGGGTAATCTCGTCCTTTCTTTCTCTCAACCAGTCAACGTTGAGGACATTACATTGTAACTTTATAAACGAGAGTTTAGTGCTTTTTCATCTGCCTGTGGTTTTGTCCTGAGTGCAAGTTGAAAAGCTTTGATAATGTCGATTTTATTGTAATGAATACATGTATTTGCGCCCGACATGTATTTAGAATGATTGTCACCAAAAGTATTCAAAAGATTTCAAAACTTTAGGTGAGGGAGACGGGATTATAAATACGCAAAAAAAAAAACTCAGAAACCTTTCTTTGTTTTTCCCAGGGGAGCACAAAGTTGCATGGATGCATGAGTCGCATGGATCTGAGGTTGATCCTTGACAGATGTCATCCAACCAAAACTGTCTGATGACATATGAGCACTATTCCGGAGATGACATCCTTCAGAGGGCTAAATCAAACACTCCCTTGGATTATATAAAAAAAGAATCCTGCGCTCCCTTATGAATCTAATACTAAACCTTAAGCCTATATTGTAGATTCAGTGCATTTATATGACCGACTTCATTATTTTGATGCTTCCCCTTTCTCTTGTTGTTCCTTTTGCTCTGTTGTGTCCAGATCCATTCTGTGTCCCAGCTCTTCCACAACATGAGACCATGTATAAAAAAGCATGAAAAAAAAAGCAGCACATAGCTGCAGACAGCACAATTTATTGGAGGCATAGCTGTGCCACTGATGCAGTGCCCTCTGTATGTCAAAGCAGGAATTTGGGACACCACCTAATCCTCCTGTACGACACCCTGGGATCTTTAACATCCACCAACTAATACCAACAGATGGGACACCCAGTGCAACATTCTTTTGAGGGATGGGAGATACATTAATACCTCACAAGGCATTCTAAACACCAGCATGGCATTTAATAGCCGAGTTGGGATTCAAACCCAGGACAGAGAGCTCAGTGGGTAATGTATACACCTCGAGGCAATTGTACCACACCATCGTTATAATGAAAGGGTTGGAGGAAAGTGAGGCACTTCGCTATCAATGGCAAATTAGTCTTTACAAAAAAGAGCTGCTGTACGTCGACGAAAAAAATAAATAAAAAGATAGTTATGTTTCTTAACCACATTTTGAGAGTGGTATGTTAACCACCTTGGGAAGGAATAAAAGGCAATCAAGCCATGTTGTTTGAGGAAGGGCTCATGCCAGTTCACCCTCTTTCTGGGTTGAAAAAAATTTGTTCTCATTGCATCGGCAGCCTCACTTCGTCCCAATAACAGCCTGAGCCAAGGCAATAATGATGCTACAATGAGTCTGAACTGTTCATCAGACTATTGTCAGACATACTTTCACAAGATATATTTATATTCCTGATAATGATTTGCCAGCACACATGAGTAAATTGTGGAATAAAAGACAAAAAAAGAAAGGAAAAAATGAACCATAGTAGAGACTTTCAAACCCACTGAACAAGCAATGTATAATCCTCAAAAGTACAATTAGCCATCTTCCTACACAACTACAAAGAAGACCACAAAGCAGAGAAGTCAAATACTCTATAAATGGACTGCACACTCGTGAACAATGCAAATATTACAGAGCATTAATGTAGGTTGACAACATATTGTTATTGTTCTATATTTTTGTTCCAAATTGAAGACTCAAGGCTCATATTAAAAAAAATACATATATATATATATATATATATATATATATATATATATATATATATATATATATATATATATATATATATATATATTGCATCAAATTTCCTTGGAAGATGACATTAATTACTATTCCTTCTGAAAAAAAAGTTTTGCAGTACTCCCTTGTGCATCAGAACTCAGGAAATCAAGTGATCGATGATGTGTAAACAACATCTTTTAAAATGACGAGGTCAACCTGTGCTCATTTTGTGGAACTGCCAAATGTTTTTACACCTGATACGGCAATGGTAATGAACACAAAACCAATTTATACACAATGGGAAGATATCCGCTCAAAGGACTATTTGGGCTGAAAATTAGGCTTCAATTAAACATTGATCAGAGTACTTTTATCAACTGTCCGCTCACACAAGATGGATGTTTCTTTGGAGCTGAAAATGCTTAAACAGAGCCGAAAATGAAACAACTTTTCTTTTTAGTGTTTTATACAGTGATCTAAGACTTATGGAGGAGCTCGCATATAAATGATGTTCAACAGAAAAAAAAAAACACGAGTAGGCTATACATATCAGAAGGTATACTTTTACATGGATAACTAGGATATTACATACAAACAGCGGACAAACACAAGGCCTCTGGGATTTGAACATGGGTTGACCAACAATGAGCCACAGGTTCAGATGGAAACACCAATAGGTCAAAGCAAAATAAAATTTCCCCATTGCATGGAAAAAAAAACAAACAAAAAAATACATGGCTTGGTTCCAAGTTCTTGGTTGAGCCACAATCCTCAAAAGCCATAAGCGATTAAAAAAAACAACAAAATGTAATGGAGTGCTGCCCCACACAAAACACAGTCTCTTTCAGTAGACCACGACACCGCAAGCATGCAGGTAGGTTTGAAAGCTTTGCTCAACATATACAAAGGTTCAGGATAACAGGATCACAAAGTGATGCTCAGCAAATCCTCCATTACAAGATAATGTGGTTATTTTCTGTATAACCTTTACAAATGGCCAATTTGTAATGGAGGTTGTCAAAACACACCTGGTTAATGGCTGCTGACCCGTCGCTGTTGGGTAGCGTTGAAAACGTTACGTTTGCATCAGCCTCCTGCAAGAAATGCATCAAGTCCTGGTTAACCCTGGTCAAGACGCAGTTCACCTTGTCATATTCTTTACCAATAATTGTACGTTATGATGAATTAGCCAGGTATGATCTCAGTAACATGATCAATCAAATATAAAAACTATATCTACAAGTTAACAAGTCTGTCTTTTTAACATTCACAAGGATCAACATTCGAAATGACATTTGATATTCAAAGTCCTTTCTGAGTAACCACTGTTCTGCCCAATCTCATCATATCCAGGGGCCAGTCTTGGCCATGGGGAAACTGGGGCAATTATTACAGGGGGCCCCACCTTCGGTGGGGGTGGGGGCGAGGGGGAGATGGGGGTGATGGCCGGCTGTTTAGCCAAGCGTCGTTCATGGCCGATTGATTGATAAACTCATTACATTACTTGTATTGCATGGACTTGGTGTGAACACAGGAAGAAAAAAAAATAAACGAACACAGGAAAAATGTCTAAAACTGTGTAAAATCGATCCAAATTTCCTCAAAAATTTCATCACAAAGATCATGATGTACATACCTGTCTATCATAATTAGTTATTCCACTAACGCTTCATTTTATTTCCATAGCTTCATGACGTATGCAAATTTGCAACCATTACTATGACTACTACTACTACTACTACTAGTACGACTACTACTACGAGGCAGCGAGAGTTAGCCAGTGGAAACTCTCGTGAAGAGTTCAGAATACAAACCGATACACACAATTCCACAATAATCGGCATGTACACAAAAATGCTTCGTGCTCTGTTAAAATAAGTGTGTGTCAGTCAGCGTGTGTGTCAGCGTGTGTGTCAGAGTGTGTGTCAGCGTGTGTGTCAGAGTGTGTGTCAGAGTGTGTGTCAGAGTGTGTGTCAGAGTGTGTGTCAGAGTGTGTGTCAGCGTGTGTGTCAGCGTGTGTGTCAGCGTGTGTGTGTGTGAAAATGTGTGTGTGTCAGAGTGTGTGTGTGTGTGTGTGTG